>NC_060909.1:9938791-10123791 GCF_014805685.1 Silurus meridionalis
GGAACTTGTTGTCACTGGACAGCGAGGGGGCGGTGGGTGGAGCTCGGGGTGGTGGCGAGGCCTGGTTGAAGTCGGGAGGCGTTTCGGTCAAGGACTTTGCTGGGTCTTCACCCACTGGCAGGTGTGGAGAACAGAGAGGAGTCAATTAACATTCAATTACCAAACCCGGAATATCCATGAATGAGCAATGCATCACTGTGGAAAAGCAGACTTAAAATAAATAATGTGATTTCAGGTTCCTAAACTGTGGAAGTACATTTCTTTCAGGAAGTAAAAAAAAAGTAAGTATTTTTTAAGCTTTGGCAACAATACGTTGACAGAATTTAATTAAAATGTCTGACTGATTATCTCAAGAGCACAAGTTCCTAAAGCTTTGACTAATTATTCGAGAATTTTCTCAAAGTTCACCTTATCACATATTCCTGACTTATCTGTTTTTGTTAATTACTGTATCTGCTCTCAGAATCTTTTGATTGATTCTCAAATGTTCTTGTTTTTAAAAATGTCTTGTTTCAAGTTTTATGAATTATCTCAAAATGATGTCAAAATCCAAATTTATCATAGGATTATGAGTTCTCGAATTTTTGATTTATATATTTATATAGATTTGTACTTCCTATCCTAGAATCCAAACTTATCTAAAACATATCTATATGCAAAATACATATCTATGAAATTGTTATATGAAATAGTCCAAACTGAATAAAGTGACTAAATAATTTAATTTGCAGAATAAAAAAAAAAAAACATCTCTCTCAAAAAAGTAAAAAAAAGTTAAATAACAGAGAACTGAGTATACTTTTCCACATGGGTGCATGAAGAGGTTCTGATCACAAATGGCTGAAATATAATGGGGAGAAAGAAGCAGAAACGTGTTGAATGCGAGGAACCAGAAGTGTTGCAATGCAGTGACTTTCACAACATGCAATACAACAGTGCTACACCCACATGAACCCGTCCACCAATCCCCCGAAAACCCCTACAGACGTTATTTCCATGCAGGTGATGGGGGGAAAAATGAGGACACGTGGGGAACACCGATTGACGTGACAGTGATGTTAAAAAAATCTTAGCAGCAAGAATCGGCAGTGAAAAGTCTCGCGTGCGAATGTAAATGTGGGTTCAGTAAGAATTTAGCTGTGCCATCTCTTTCTCTTGCTGGTAAGATTTGCGAATTTATTGATGTTTTCCTGTTGATCTTTCATATTTCTCTGGGCTGCTGTTTACCTTCGTCTATGTACCACGTGCTTTTGGATTTGGACTGGCTCGGGTGATCGACAGAGCTGCCGTTTAATGTATAATAAAACTCGGACTTGCTTCTGCTGGCAGCTTGCAGACCTAACGCTACATAACACATTCAACATACAGCGTCAGTGTGTGTGTATAAGTAAAACAGACAAGCATAAGTAGAACAAGGAAGGAAGGGAAGCCGAAAGAAAGGAAGATGGAAAGAATGGATAAATGCAAAAGAAAATAAAAAGGAATGGAAAAAGGATTGCAAGAAAGAAGGTAAAGGAGAAAGAAAGTAAGATTATTTATGAATTATTTGACCATTTGGTAGATTTGGTCAATGATTTGTAAAAAAAAAAAAAAAAAAAAGAAATTATATCTAGTACAGCCTCAATTCCAAAAAATGTTGGAACAGTGTAAAATGTATATAAAAAAAGTAATTATTTGCAATCTTATAAACCCATTGAAATGAGACTAATAAGTGTGCTCTCTCTTCAGTGTTTCAGATAAAAAGAAGAAACACAACAGCCTTGAGGGAAGAGAGACACTAAGCAGAGGAGAGCGGATGCTCACAACTCCGTGAACACAGTTCACTGTCATCCACAAATTAAGCATAAAGTGCAATTATGCAAAGAAGAAGCTATATGCGAACATGATCCAGAAATGCTACTGTCTTCTTAGGGGCTAAAGCTTATTTAAAGCTCATTAGACTGATGCAAAGTGGAAAACTGTTCTGTGGTCTGACAGACCAAGTTTTGAAATTCCTTTTTTGGTTAATATGCACTCAGAGGGACCATCTGGCTTTTTATTCATACTCAATTCAAAAGCCTGCATATGGTATAGGGGTGTCCTGGTGACTATGGACTGGAGCTTTCACATTTGGAAAGGCACAATCTATGCTGAAAAGTTGTACAGAAACATACACTATATTTCCAAATTATTGGGTCACCTGGTCATAAATATAAAATTCCCTCCACTCTTCTGGGAAGCTATTTCACAAAATTTTGGAGTGTGCTTATGGATATTTATGTTGATGTGTAGGTGAGGAGACCTGGGGTGCAGTCAGCATCCCAATTCATTCCAAAGGCTCAAGATCTTTCTCTCCAAAGCATGTAAACCAGATCTTCAAGTTCAAGTGAACGCAAAATTTTATTATAGCGCATCTTAAGACATCCTGTACAATTGAGTTCCAAACTGTTAGCACAAAGCTGGAGGCAAAAAAACATGTATAGCATGAAAAGGCAGGTGACCCAATACTCTTGGAAATATAGTGTATCCATCCAGACATGTTTTTTTTTTTTTTTTAAGAGAAGGCCTTGAATATTTGATTAAGACAATGCTGAACCGCATACTTGCTTTATTACAATAGCATGACTTCATAGTAAAAAAATTGGGTGCTGGACTGAACTTCCTGCCATCCAGATCTTTCAAGCAAAGGTTTGGTGCATCATCCAACCAAAAAAAATGACAAAGAAAACCAAGGACTGCTGAGAAGCTAGATCCTGTATCAGACATGAATGGGATAACACTCTCTTCCCAAAACTCAAGTAACTGTTCTCCTCACTTGAAACATTTGATATGTTTTCTATGTTCTATTGTAAATAAAATAAGGGTTTATGAGAGTGCAAATCATTGCATTTGTTTTTTTATTTACACCTTACGCAGAGTGCCACCTTAGACCAGCAGGACATGACATTAAAACATTTCTCTGTATTGGAGAGTGTGTTAGAGATAGACATAATGCTACAGACACAGCTCATTAAATCCACACCAACTCATGCTCGCTAGCTAAGGAGGGGAAAACAACACATTTCAGAAAAAGAGGCAAAATAAAGTTTATAGGGAATAAAACCAAGATCTGGCTGATAGGCCTGACTGCTAAAATCACACACACTGACAAGCTGGAAAGCAATTTTTACATTAAATTATATCCTACTACAGTATCACAAAACAAACAGCTAAAGATAGATAGATAGATAGATAGATAGATAGATAGATAGATAGATAGATAGATAGATAGATAGATAGATAGATAGATAGATAGATAGATAGATAGATAGATAGATAGATAGATAGATAGATAGATAGATAGATGCTGTTTTAAAGACATTCATGGTGCACTGATCTATGAATTTGGAGCTGTTGTGGATTTGAACATTACCCTGGATAGACACATTTTACACACAAATCTATGAGTGTAGCATTTACAGTTGCAAAATAAAACCAAAATAAACCCCATTCATTAGAAGAGATTAGGGGTAGTGTGCAATATAATTTTTAGGCCAGGCCATGAGGACGCATGCTGTAGTACCTTTGCTCTTTGGTTTGCTCTGACTGCCAGACTTCTCACTGCTCCCTCTGGGAGTGAAGCTGGTTTTGGACAGCCTCGGGTCCTGCATGGAGTACTCTACACACAGACACAATTTCTTTATACAGTATACATACATACACATATACATATATACACACACAAATTATATATATATATATATATATATATATATATATATATATATATATATATATATATATATATATATGTGTGTGTGTATTTTTTTTTTCTTTCTTTTTTTTGTAATAAACTCATACAATCGTCTCTAAAACTAATGACAATTCTCTACACAAGAACCAATTTTTTTTGGTATATTAAAAAAAATAAGAAAAAAACAGTGTCAAGAATATATAATGACCAAAAAAGTGGAATTTTATCCTTTATTCAGATAAAATGATTAAGCTTTGTTTTCCCCGTAGTAAAGTGCTGACACAAACAGATTCAGCAGCAACAGAATTGCAAAAATGTCAGTCACTTGGACAGACCAAGAGGCCAATGGATTGTAAAAAGAGTCCTAAAAATGTGAACTATTTACTAGAAAGTCAGCTAAAAATCACAAGTGCCACTGCCAGCAAGCAGCTCCCGACCACACAGTTGCCATAATTATTATTATTATTATTATTATTATTATTATTATTATCATCATCATCATCATCTCGCTCCTAATCTCCAACATAAAATAGTAGAAATGCACAAGCCACCTTCTTCTTTCGGCTTCTCCCATTAGGGGGCACCATAGCGGATTATCAGTCTCCATACCCCCCTGTACTCTACATCTGCCTCTTTCAAACCAACTACCTGCATATTTACCTTCACCACATCTATAAACCTCCTCCTTGGTCTTCCTCTTTTCCTTCTTACTGGTGGCTCCATCCTCAGCATTCTTCTACCGATATACCCCATGTCCCTCCTCTGCACATGTCCAAACCATCTCAATCTCGCCTCCCTCACCTTGTCCCCAAAACGTCCTACATGCTCTGTCCCTCTAATAAACTCATTTCTAATCCACAAGCCTATTGTCAGTAATGCATGAGTTGGCCATAGATGAAGGGGGAGGGGGTTAATAAACAAACAACAGAAAAGCTGTTCATTCACTTATCTCCTAGATCAACAAAAGGCTGCTTTCTGTGGGCCTACACATCACAGACGTCTCAGCAACACACTCGAAAAAATATCATGCTACGATGAACATGACTGGGAAACATCCAAACGTGCACAAACGCACACGTACGTGGAAATCTAAAGCCTCGGACCCTTCACTTTCAAAACAAGCTTTAAGACTAACAGAACAGAAAGCGGTTCTGTTTGCAGACTAACAGAATGTCTCTCTCCCTCTTTCTCTTTATCTCTCATACACACACCAACACACACACTTTCCCCCAATCAAACGCATACATGCCATGGTCACTGATGATCAAGTGCGACCATAAACTCTAGAGCAGCCGCTTATAATGAAGGTCAAAACAATTCATTTGTGATAAAATGTAGTGTGTGTGTGGGCGAATGGTACGCGTGAAAGTTTGAGTGTGACGAGAAGACACAGAGAGCGCCCATTCTGTGCTTATCGCTCATAATTACTAGAGATGCAGATACCCTCTGTAATAAATACGTTTCATCTGTGTGTTGTTTAGATATAAAATATACCATGATAGCACAATTTTTTAAAATTGAAGACCAAGTTACTACCAACATTAGCCAGTTTTTTATCCGTGAAGAACGAAATCTCTTTCATTAGAATAGCTGGAAAACTTTTTAATTCCCTGGTATAGACACAGTCAGATTTACAGACATCCATTTATACAATTTTTATAGAAATGTATTTCTCACCAGAACCAATAATAATAATAAACATTGTGTAGTTACTGGAAAAGTATTAAAAGCAGCTCAGTCCCGAAGACTCTCCTATGCCTCTACTAGAGCACTGACACTAGAGACGACTTCTTTATGTGCTGAATAAATATACTATATGAACAAAAGTACTAGGACATGCCTTTTCTAACCATAGGTGCTCCTTTTCCAAACCGTTACCACAGCACACAATTGCATAGGATTTTAAATGCAGTAGCATTATGTTCCCCTTCACTTATACAAGGCGACATGACAATGCACCTGTGCACAAATCCAGCTCCATGAATATTGGGTTTACATGGATTAGAGTGAAGGATTTTGGGTTTTGCGATCTTCTATACCCTTTTGAACACCTTTGGGATGAATTGGAGCACAGACTGCACCCCAGGCCTCCTCACCCTACACAGACTTTTCTTATGCCTTGGTGGCTGAATGAGCACAAATCTCCACAGCTACACTCCGAAATCTTTTCAAAATAGTGAAAACAAATAAGGATAAGCAAATAAGGACAGACTGTGCAACATGGAAATTTTATGATCATGTGGCCAAAAACATTTCCTCATATTGTCTCCTTACAGAAAATGTTTAAATATCACTTTTTTCTTTTTTTCGTACAGTAAAAGTGCACATGTGCACTCAGATTTCAGATGTTTTTTTTATCTCAATGCAAATGTACCGCACTAACCGCAAACTTCTAAATAAAAAAAAACTGACACCAAATAATAAAACAAAAACAAGGCAAGCACTCACCTGGCATGACATCACAGATGGGCACGAGACGGGTGTGCTCGAGGCTGGCAAAGTTACACAGCAGTTTCCCGTCGATCACGCCGTCCCAGTCACCGATGGGATTGTCCTGAGGGTGAGATGTACAGCACCCTATTACTGACACTGGTCTAGCTCATCATCCACTTTCTACTCAAGCCTTGATAATATTACGAGCAAAAAAAAAAACGCAGACTAGAAAGTCACTATTATCCTTTTTTTTCTCGTTTTCTACAACTGTTTCAAACAAAAAAAAAAGATCTGATCTACACCTAACAACAGGATGATAAACACCTCGAACACCTTTCCCGAACAGTCATGTAGCAGCCAGATGATTTGTCACATGACTGAAAGCTGAACAAACTCGAAATTCAGCAGTTATATATGGTCTATGACTTTACTAACAAATAGACCCAATAAACCTTTCCTGCAGAGACCAAACTGTTCTACAAACAATCTCCGCTCTGTGCTGTGCCTGAAGCCACTGGTGAACCCTGTGTGTGTGGGTGAGTGATGGCAGTGTCTTGTCCAAGCGTTTGGCTGCCCTCCACAATGCAGCTCATGCTCTCCCTCCGTCTCTCCCTCCCATCCCTCCACCCTTTTATCCCTCCATCCGCCCCTCTCTGAAGTGTGACTGCTCTTTTGTTTCGAGCCGACGGGGCGAGTGGGCTGCTGGCTGACTGCACGCGGAAGCCGAGAGAACACCTCATACTCTTGGACACGTCTCGATGACCTGCATTCAGACAGTGATAAACTCTGTGATTATGAGTAGGGAAGCGTTCCTACAGCAAACCGCTGATCTGTGACATACGGATGTGTCCATTCCTATGTGATGTGCTTTTCATACCTGTGTCTGAATCAGAGTAACTTTGATGGATTTGCTATTTGGTTTGGTTTCTTTCTATATATAATAACAAAAAAACATGGAACTTCATGGAAACTTTGAGAATCTTCACCAAGTGTACGATGTAATCTCAACGCTACAGCCTTGTGAAGAGTTAACATGTCTACTAGTGGTGTTGGAATTAATCTTTTCTATGATGCATCGCGATGCGGATGTGGACGATTCTGAATGGATGCAGTAATAAACCATAATCGATTATAGCCTACTGACATCAATCGTCCCATGCACGTTAGCTGCGCTAGCTTAAAATGGTAGACGCTATGACCAAGTATGTTCAAATCCGAGTAGATCTCTGTATATTTTGTCATTTATCAACAAACTGGTAAGCACGAAGACACATTCTGTGTGTATTTACTAGTGTTAATTAGTTCTAATTGCACCTGCTGTGTTCTGCAGTTTTGCTTGATGTTTAGCCATGTGCAGTAATATTAAAAATTGAGGATGCAACGAATCGAATCGTCGAGATGATAATGGTAATTGAATCGAGTTGCAAAACCAGTGAAGATTCACACCCCTAACATCTAAAGAAATCTGATCCTCATCGAGAGAGACGAATTGCTTTCTCACCATGATCAAAAGGTGATACAGTTCATCTGAAAGCCGACCGTTAGTGTTGGTGGTTTTCATGCAACCAGTACAATGAAAGTTAAAATTGGGCAGTGGGACAAAAATGTGTTTTCCAGGCTCAATCACAACCTAAGTTGTGATTTGAAAAATTGTGATGGCAATAAAAATATTGTTTTTCGACTGTGTTGATGTGAAGCGATGACACCGGCTGATTTGGACCCACAGGCTTCAATTAGCTGCCCAATTTTGTAACATTTTTTTACCATATCGACACCGACGTAATAGCCGAGAGTCTCATTGCCGGGTAAAAGGTCGCAGAAGATGACCGTGCCACGTTCAGGGCCCTCGTGTATTTGCACCAGGACGCGAGAGTTTAGGTCCAAAGGAGGGAAATCTCCTTCCACATCGGGCTCGTTGTCCACCAGACTCAGGTGATCTACTTCCAGTTCCTCGTCCTCCCAGAGCTCCAGTTTGTCGAGAGCGACGAATACGCCGCATTCGTCCTCACAGCGGAACAGCTGTTGGCCCTGATACGAGCCCTCAGTAAAACCCTGACCGCGACCCTCCTCCTGAGAAAGAGACAGACAGAGGAAGAGTGAGACAGACAGAATTATAAACTTATTTCTGCCTGAACAAATTTAGATCAGATTTATAGAGATAATTGATTTTTGTGCTTAATTTAAATAAAAATTATTATTTCTAAATGTAAAAAAGCATAAAAAAAAGAATGCAAATTATTTATTATAATAATATATTATAATTATTATAATCATATAATATAAAATTCTTACTTTCCTTAGAGTTGATACATAATTTTTTCTGTTAAGTTTCCTCCTTAAATTTTTTTAAACACAACGATTGGCTTTATTCTACTCAAAATGTTTGTGTAGCTGATCAGAACTAGCACAATCCTAAATAATCAGTAATAAAACCATGTGAACAATATCAACTAGTAAATTCCCAAAATGAAGAAATAAAATACAGTGCTTCAGTTAAATATAGAAGTTGAATGTGGGTTTGAGGAAGTTCACTAACATTGTTTTTGGTGTTTTCTATTTAAAAACAGACCACAGAGTTAATAAAAGAAAAAAGGTCATCAAAATGTTACATGATCTTATTCTCTTCCCCTTAAACACACACACACACACACACACACACCGTGTGTAGGTTCCTTCAGACCTCAACTGCACACCGTTATTGCGTGTTTATTAAGTGTGGTGTGTGTGTGTGTGTGTGTGTGTGTGTGTGTGTGTGTGTGTGTGTGCGCGTGTGCAGAGAGGAGCCTCCATATAGTGAAACTGAGCAGCTGGACACGGTGTCCTCAACACAGCACGTCCCCCGGCACGACACACACAAACGCATTATTGTCCCGGTTACTCACCCTGCTTCTGCTCATGCCCAGAATCTCAACCATCAGAGCGCGCGCGCACACACACACACACACACACACACACACACACACACACACACACACCACATATTTGTATCAGAGGACACACACTTTGAGCACAAATACAGTCAACAATGCACACACATACATCACATCACACAGGCTCAACAAAAAACAAACAAATATTTCCGCTCATAGCTGCTCAACACCACACACAAACACAAATGGTGTGTTCACTGCACACATGCTTATAAACAAACACACACTCACACACTAGGGTGTGCGATATTGAGGAAAAAGGAAAACGAAAATTAGACAATATATACTTTTTACTTTTATGGGCATTTTTACTTTTATTACCATTGTGGTGTCTAAAACTTAGTTCTCTTAATATTAACTTTTACTAAACTGTTAGAATTTTTTGGAGAAAATATAAAACGGCACTTTACGTGCAATATTGCTTATCGTAATTTCCGGACTATAAAGCGCACCCAAATATAAGCCGCACCCACTGAATTTGACAAAGATTTTTATTTTGAACATAAATACGCCGCACCTGTGTATAAGCCGCAGGTGTCTACACTGAAACTAATGAACTTTACACAGGCTTTAACAAAAGACAGTGTCTGTTACACGTTGTAACGGGTAAAATATGTTGTGGCTCCTTTAAGAGCAGAGCGGCATTTTGGGAATAGCCTGCCGCCGCATTTCTCCGGTATTACTGCATGTGTACAAGACAGAGGAATATGTCCCTATTATCTGATGCTCATTTCTAAGTTTCCGTAACGCTGTTGCCAAGAATAATAAAAAAAGCACGAGTTTTGGAAACCTGTCTGTGCTTATATGATTTCTGTTGCAACTGGAGTTAGCGAGCTCTCCCATGACCCAGACTCAACGCGTTACAACGGCTTGTATCTAAACAGTAGCCTACCAAGAAAGTCATTGTTTACTGTCTTCCTCCTTCCTTTCACAACTATTTCTCTCGGGAGTTTATCTTTTGGCATCATCGTGCGTTTAAAAAGAAACGTTTTTTCTCCCGATGCCGTGCGGCTCAGAACACAGGTGTGGTGCGTTTTTTCATTTCCGTTCGGAAATGTCATTGGTCTAATGTTATGGGGTTCGGTTTTTTTCGCTTGAAGTTTGTAAAACCGGGAAAAACCCAGGAAAAATTCATAAATAAGCCGCTTCGTTGTTTAAAACGTGGGAAAAAAAAGTCATCTCTCTTATTGTTAAAAAAAACGGTACCAACAAACTCCTTCTCCATTCCTCAGGCATCCTCCACTTTCCAAAATCTTGTTGAACAATCTGGTTAAAGTGATATTGATTATATGGAATAATATAAATGTACACATTTTCTGCCTCATGTCTTGAATTTTGTGATCATTCTAAATGCATTTTAATAGACTGAATCATGCAGATACACAAAAAAACACACTAAATGCGTATGCACACGAGTCTAACCTACTAGACTTCATCACATAACGGATGCGTTTACTCTGTAGGCGTGTTTTGTTTGGGTTTTGCGTTAAATCGTTATAACAACAATCACGATATTATCATAGACAGTATATATAGTATAACCCTAATACAAGCTCCTGCTTAACAGCGCACGCACTTTTATCACCTCACACACACACAAAAACACCTTACACACACTCTCCTCACCTCACACACACTAAAATCACCTCACACGCACACAAAAAACACCTCACATGCACTAATCACCTCAAACTCCTTCTCAACACCACAGAACACATGCACACACAAAGAACACGTGCGCACACACACGCTCACTCACCACTGCAAACCCTTCTCAACACCACACACTCATCTAGGGCTGCAACAACTAATCAATAAAACCTATAATAATCGATAATGAAATTCATCGTCAAGAAATGCCATTATCGATTAGTTAAAACACTTCACATGCACAAAGAAACACCTCACACACACACACAAAATACACCTCACACACACTCATTACTTCACACACACAAAAACACCTTACACACTCTCCTCACCTCACACACACTAAAATCACCTCACACGCACACAAAAACACCTCACATGCACTAATCACCTCACACTCCTTCTCAACACCACAGAACACACACACACACAAAGAACACACGCACACACACACGCTCACTCACCACTGCAAACCCTTCTCAACACCACACACTCATCTAGGGCTGCAACAACTAATCAATAAAACCTATAATAATCGATAATGAAATTCATCACAAAAATGCCATTATCGATTAGTTAAAACACTTCACATGCACAAAGAAACACCTCACACACACACACACACACACAAAAACACCTCACATGCACACAAAAACACCTCACACGCACTACCATCACCTCACATGCACAAAAAACACCTCACACACACTACCATCACCTCACACGCACTACCATCACCTCACACACACAAAAAAAACACCCCACATGCACTCATCACCTCACAACCCTTCTCAACACCACAGAACACACACGCACACACACACAGAACACGTGCACAGACACACACACGCTCACTCATCACCACTGCACACCCTTCTCAACACCACACAGTCATCTAGGGCTGCAACAACTAATCAATAAAATCGATAATAATCGATAATAAAATTCATCGTCAACAAATGCCATTATCGATTAGTTGGGCTGCTGAAGTTACAGATTAGCGTGACGGTAAGATACACAGCCGCTTGCAAAATGGCGTAAAGAACAGGGTCAACAGGCAGCAGGAAATAGTGTGCGTCCCAAGTCATGGATGAAGGTGAAACATCAGCAACCAGTAAACAGAAACTGTAGAATCCTCATCATGTGAAAATGGTGTAGTTTGATGAAGTGCTATTTGTTTGTAACTTCGGGACAGTCGCACTGGATCTGTTCTGTCGTGAATCGTGAGCATCAGGTTGCGCAATCAGCTCACTCGCGACATCGTGATAGAAACAATAAAAACGGTGCGAACAAACACTAAATCTGAAACCATTGTAATTAATTATATATTTTAGATGCTTACATCTTTACAAATGATCAAAATGTCTGTTTTGTTTTTTTAAATAAAAATTGTCAAAATGTTGTATTATATTTTATATTGATTTTTTTTAAGCATGGTTGTCAACTTGTCATCTACAATTATCTTTAAAAACAATATAAATGCTCTTTTACACACATTGCTTCACCTTGCATACTCAAATGCTGGTTTTTTTTGTTTTTTCAACAAAAATAAACAACCCAGCATGAGTCAAAATTAAAGATAGTTAAACTTAATATGTGGCTTTTGAATTTTTTATGTACACTGAATTAGGGTTTTATATAGTTATAATAAGCAAAACATCTCTAAAAAATGAGGAAAAACAAAACAAAACAATCGATTATTAAAAAAAAAAAAAGTGTCCAATTAATCGATTATCGAAATAATCTATCTCTGCACACACATGTTCAGCACTGCAAGCTAAAGCAAAACCATTGGGTTTATGTTTTGACAGAAATGGCTACCTAAAGTTTTTTTTCTTTCTCTCTTTATTATTTTAAAAGTACGCTTATATTTCTGATTTATGAAGCTTTATGTAATGTGATATTGTAATGTATTGCAAATGTATTGTATTGCAAAAAAAAAAAAGAAATTTACGCATTAAATTAAAAACATTAAAAACAACTTCAACAACTTCAATTAAAAACAACTTCAACACCATGAGCCGACTTCTAAAATAAAAACAGACCCAGGACTTAAACCAGTTCCTCACCAGCAGCTCGACACCGAACCAGATCCCGGAGAGAGCGCGGTCAGGCAGCAGAGCTCCTTTGAATCTGACGACGCCGGGTAACGGCGGGTCGCCGGAGCGTAGCTGCACTCGCACCCTGGAGCCGCAGCGGATGGCGCGAGCCCGTTGGAGACGTGCCGTGTCACACAGCAGCCCGTAGCGCTCCTCGCAGTTGGTGATGGGGAAGAGCAGCTCGGCCAGGGCCTCGTCCAGCTCCAGTGCATCACGCTCGTCTACGCTCGCCACCACGTTGCTCTGATCCAGAATTCTCAGGCTGCGCTTGCCCTTGGCGGGGGGCAGCGGGCGGCCCAGGCTGTTGCGCTCGGGGCAGACTTGACCCAGACTTCCACGTTGGACACGCACCACCTTCTGTGCCGCCTTCTCCACCACGCACTCCTTCAGCAGCATGAAGAAGCGCCAGTCGTCCCGCGGGCTGCCCGCCCCCTTCTCCTGACTCCATAGCACCGAGCTCATGGCTGCATCGCAGAGCCCGCTCAAACGGTCCGAATGTGAGGAGTCAGCGAGTGCACGGACATGGGTGAGGCACTCGCATGATCACCCGCACATTCAGAGCTGGTGACGAAAAAAAAAACAGTAATGTTTAATATATACAGGTATTAAAAGCAGGAAGCTTGCACTGCCAAACAGGACAAGCGATGACTTGACAATCAGATGACTGATTAGCAAAAACAACAAAAGAACACATCAGTGTAAAGTGCAATACTGAAAGCAAGTTTACACCACATGCTTTGGTTTCCCTGCCGTCAGGTTTCTGCTCTGCATGAGTGAAAGTGACACTCCGAACAGCATGAATTAAATATGGGCTGAAGCACTCACTGGAAACAGGTTTTACCGAGGCTCACGCCTAACGCTGAGCAATAATCCCAGCAGCAGCCTGCGAGGTCTGGCTGGTTGACATGTGGTGGACCTGGAGGACTAAAAATGTGCCTTATGATATAATACGACTGAAGTATGTCTTTAACCATGCAAAATATTACTCATATTAGAGGCATATCAGCATATTGCAGCCTTCTGCCTGTAACTACTGCCAAGAGCTGAATTTACGTAATGGTGAGCAAATACAGTTTGTGTTCGTTACACACACACACACACACACACACACACACACACACACACACACACACACACACACACACACACACACACACATTTACTCACACACACACACATTTACTCACACACACACACATTTACTCACACACACATTTACTCACACACACACACATTTACTCACACACACTCACACACACACTCACACACACTCACACACACTCACACACACTCACACACACTCACACACACTCACACACACTCACACACACCGAGTCAAACATGCTGAGTGTGGATGCTTGGGTTTCCCCTCTTGCTGCAGGCTGTGTCACGGAAGCTGAAGGGGAATTTACACACAGACATATACACACACACTTTCCACTCCCTGCTTAACAATATCAAAAAATTCTCGTCTCATTGTTTGAGTACATTTCTGAACAAACGAGCAAGACTAGATTCTACAATCTTGCGGTAAGATAACGCAAAGACGGACAAAGAAGCGAAGACGTAATCACATGCAAAAGATGCAATGTTCATGCTATTCTTTTTTTTTTTCTTTTCAAAAATGCTCATAATGCTCGAACACAGTCAAATAATACATTGAAAACAGCTGTATTCTACCCCCCCAATCCCCCCCTCTCGTTTGGGGTTTGGGGTTTGGGCGCTCCTATATAAAGACACAGCACGGACAATACTATGAAAATTGCAATTGAATACATCAAACGCACTTTGACAAAAAGAAACAGAGCTCAAAAGCAGTCGATTCGGTTTTCCGAATGTATATAATGATCAAGTTTTTACACTTCAGATTGGTTTTAGCAGCAAACCACCATATTGAACTATTGTTAATACCGCATATACTACAGCCATCTCTGACCTTCATTATATGATCGTTCTGTCCCGGTTAGTGGGGTGTAATGGCAGCGTGTGTGATCTAAAACGTAAATCGAAATGCATTTCAGTCCGTTGGTCTTCACACTTGCTGTCTTAGGCTTCATGATTCGATTCTGTATGTTGGCATATTTGTTTCTGAAACAGGAAGCACGTGAAGCACTCCAATGATTTGCACAAGAACCAATAACAATGTTCCTGTCAAATTAAAAAAATTAATAAATAAAATAAAAACAGTGCCAGTACTGAAAATCCCAAGTATGAAGAAGTATAATATGAGCCTATAAATGATTTCTAAATGGTTTCTTCAACCACAGCCTCCCACTCTAACTATGAGAATATCATGGATGAAGACATCACGATATCTTTGATTGAAAGCAGCACTAATAATGACGTAGAGTTGGAGGTCATCATCAGGTGATATATATATATATAATTTTTTCTTGTGACTGCTCCCGTTATGGGTCGCCACAGCAGATCGTCCATCTCAGCATTCTTCTACTGACATACCCCGAGTTCCTCCTCTGCACGTGACCGAACATCTCAAATGTGCACAATTACCATTTGAAATATGCTGGAAACAAGGGAATGAGAAGTATGCAGAAAGCACAGAAATGTATGTAACAAGCTGCTACTGAAGAGCAAGACTCACCCCCAGAGCTAGAACTTGCAATTCATTGAATGAAGACAAAAACTAATCATTTTTAAGATTATAAATTAAAGACCAAAATTGTATCAACTATTTGTGGAGATGTCTTTCTATATACAAATAAAGCCTTTTTTGCCATAGACATTAAATGATTTGCGTTGTTGTTAGGAAGCTGGGCTCAGAGTACAAGTTCAGCCAAAATACAGTCCACCTTGAGAAGAGAGGGTTAAGGACTGTGTTCAAGGCCCCATGATAGTTTGAACCCCCCAAACTTCTAAATATTAACCTCAACTGTTGATATCCCATTTGTTTCAGAGCTTTTTTTGGTTTTACTGTATACACTGACCAGACATAACATTATCATCATATAACATTATAGCCAGTGAAAGGAATATCTCTGCATCAGGGCACCTGGTAGTGGGTGGGATATGTTAGGCAGCAAGAATATTGTCCTTTAATTTGATGTAGAAGCAGGAACAATTGGCATAAGGAGTAGAGCGAGTTTATCAAGGGCCAAAGTGTGATGCTAGATGGTCAGAGCATCTCCAAAACTGCAGCTCTTGTGGGATGTTTCCAGGAACAACAACAAAAGTTGTCCAGGAAAGGAACAGTGGTAAACCAGCGACAGGGTCGATAGCAGCCAAGGCCACAGATCTGCTACAGATAAGCTTCTGTAGTTCAAATTGCTGAGGAAGTTAATGCTGTTAATACACAATGGGTCAGAACTGTTTTGGCAGCAAAAAGGGGACGAACACAACATTGTGTGTCTACAGTCTCTGTAAACCTATTTCACGGAGATGATCAAATGTTCTTCAGGTTTCCTCCAGGATCTCTGGTCTCCTCCCATTTCCCAAAGCATGCCTGTAGGTGGACTGTCTAGACGAAATCACCCAGAGGTATGTACGTGTTGTGTTGCCTGCAATAAAATGGCCTCTTATTCAGGTCGTATTCCTTCATCATGCCCGGTGTTCCTATAGACTCCTGATCCATCTCAACCATAACCAGGATAAAACGCTTACTGAAGATGAATGAATTAATAAACGAATGAAAGCATATGAAATGCATTCCTCTGATTTAAAAGGTCATCCCATGTACTGGTAAGAAAAGAAAAAAACCAGAGAGAATTCACAAGAATTCTTTTAAGAACATATTTGCTGTAAAAAAGCATGACAATCCTGGTGGGTAGATGGGTAGTGGTTCTGAGAGGTACAAAAGAAATGGTGTAGACATCTTCTCTATTCTATTATAAGACTCTTTGGAGAATATCTGATGCATTTGGATATCTAGCTGAATGTCAGAGACCATACCAGGACACGTGTGCTTAAAAAGAAACCTATAAGTCCACTATAACAATCCTGGTGTCTGAGAGTCATGTGTAGAAATGACACCACATCTGTGCTGCATCTCTCCACTGACTCAATCACCTGTGTCATTCGCTAAACATCTGTCTGGTAGGCTAGTTGGTTGCTTAGCATGACATGTTTACAAAAGCTGGTACATTTTGTATTGGAATAACAGAAGAATGGCATGATGATGGATAAAAGCTGCGCTGTACAGACTTGCAGGAATATCTATAAGTCTATGCAGGTAAAAACATTAGCAAGCTATAGCTGGAAACTACTTCTCTTCTTTTTCAAATGACATAAATAAATACCTTCTTGAAGCTCCGTCTTGAATCAAAACCTCTTCGAAAAATCCACCGCTGCCTTTCAAATGTCTCTGCCCCTGATGTTTACATATAATACCTGAATGGTTCGGCTAGCCAGCGAGCTAGCTGCGGTTGCTCACCAGTCTAACCGCTAGCACTGTGCTGGTCTCTGGTTGCTAAGTTGCTAAGAGAGCTTGCTAGGTAGTGAATTAGCGAACAAGAACTAGCGTTAAAGTTGTTGGGTTTTTTTCTTAACTAACCAGCTTTTTAACTGAGAAGAAAATCAACTACGCCAAAATAAAATATAATGACGTCATGGCGGCGAATTATTTAAAAATATAAATAAATTATAGCGTGTATTCTTTTAATCTAACTTGTTCGGTCATATATATCCGCCTCTGATTGGACAAAAAGCGCTATACTCTGTTTTGATTGGCTGTTTGCGGTGAAGTCCCACCTCTTGGGGTTTTCCGCTAGGTTTGTTCGTAGCGCTCCGGCAGCCTATTGGCTGAATCCAAAATAAATGACAACTTGCTATATAAGTGCACTACAAAGTGTATATATAGTAATGACTCTAATGCACTGCATATTGTGCACTATATGTTTAAAAGGGAGTGAATTAGATTCAGCCAATACGGCAGTATAGAGTATGCAGTAAATACATACTGTATTGTAGAATGTAATTTTAGATGAATTTGGGCAATAAAAATCAATTAGATAAAATATTTACTTACATTTAATTACAACAAATACTATTGGTTGATTGATAGTGTCCCTTTTTTAGGCTTAGCCTACAAAATAAGATGATTTTCATTTATTTAAATGAATTAAAGTATTACCTAAAGAGACTACCAGCATTTATGAAATTGAATGAAAGAAACTGACACTATACAACCAAAAGGGGAAGAAAATGAACAGACAAAAAGTACCAAAGAATCCATAAAGGTTAAAAATAAACAGTGCATGGTAAATAGTGTATCCGCATATAGATTTTAAAGGTTTGGTTACTTGTGATAACACAACTTACTATAAATATTTATTCATAATTTGAAAAATTGAATGTAATAAACTTTAGCACTCTCATGGTCTTTATGCTGTTTGAATTCTATTTATTATTTAAAAAAAGACAATATGTATTGCTCCAGTCTAAGGCAGTTCAGAAGAATAAAATACACAGAAAAACAACATAACCAGTAACAGTAAACAAAAATATAAAAATTGCTTAAATATAAATTGGCACAAAAGAACATGGTAACAAAAAAAATACAATAAATGAATTCTGCAAAGTAAATAAAAGTTTGTGCTTTTGTCTTTACTTTGTGTAAAACACTCAGTGGAGCGAACTGTAGACTGCACAGGATCATGTGTTGAAAAATAACCTGAAGTTGTTATCTGGTGATTCCATGATTGAGATGGCATTTTTTAAGATTTTACATACAAAAAATAAAAACAAGCCTAAAATAACATTTTAATTACAGATAGTCTTCTTCATATAGCAATTTATGTACACACTTCAGATAAATAACACAATATATAAAACGTATCAAATATATATCTACTGCAGACTATTCAATCTCTTAAAGCTTGTTCTACACGTTACACCCTTTTAAACAAAATTGCATTATTTCTGCATTGTGTGAATCCATGTAACATTTCACAGTTTGAAAAATCCCTATTTCCTGACTAATCCACTGTATATTTTGTATACAATGTGTTTCAGCATACCACAACATTTTACCTGCCATTTTACCCTGTTACCTGATCACTTTTACGATTAGAAAAAGGTATATTCCACAAGTAACCTCTTCAACAGGAAGTTGCATCACTGGAATTTTCTGAAGGTCATGACAAAAGGAAAAATCATTTTTGGTCAATTTTCTTTCATTGTTCTTTTTTTTCAGTGTTTTACTAATAATACTTCTACTACTAATAATAACATTATTATGAATAATAATATTTAAGATATTCTCTTTTAAATTGGTGAATTATTTTTAAAGGTTTTATTACAATTCAAAGTTGAATCGTTAAGAAAAGAGTTCATCTGCACAAATCATAAAATCTGAAGAATCTGTCTGACGACTGACATCATTCTTTCCTCCTCAGAGGATGAGTCTGCTTTCTTGTCTACTAAAGTCTTTCACATCCTCTTCACTCAGGTTGTTTCCTCTCAACCTGCAACAACACACTTCTCAGTTACCTCTACTACATCTGTTGTAGTTCTTTAATGTCAGAAATCTTCATACAAAGACATGAAATGGGACATACTAAACAAAACCAGATTCATTTTTTGGTATAATCCTTTACATTGTAAACAATAGACTTTGTTCTCAAGACTTTGTGCATTAATTATGTAGGCATAAGTATTAAATCAGCTCTCACCACACTTCCTTGATAGTCGAGTTCAATTTCAAAGCCTCAATTAGACACTTTACACCATCCCTGCTAATGTGATTTTGGCTCAGCCTGCAAATTAGAAGTAGTAAAATAAAAGAAAGACACAGAAAGAAGAATCTAGTACATCATACAGTTTAGTACAAGTAAAAAAAAATGTTGTGTGTTAAATCTCACCACAGATCCACAAGTGTTGTGCTGCTCTTAACAAGCTCCGCTAAGGCACATGCTCCTGCGCTGCCTACATTGTTACCTGCCAGGCTATGATTATATTACCAGGAAAAACAAATACAGTCACGTTACATTATTTATAACAGTATTCATCCATGCTAACAATTTTAGTTTGTCTAAAATATAGGATCCCAAAAGCCAAAGTACTGCTTCTTTGTCTTCTCAATTCTACTTTTTTGACCATGAATCCAATCAGGAAATATGTGAAAAAAAGTCCTTCCTACAATTAAATAGAAAAAAGTCAGGAAATGTGATAAGTCCTGTATATTATTGCAAACACCAAATGAATTGTATTAAATAAATGGGAACGTAAGCAGGAGGGTGGTTTCCTGTTTCAGCTTGAGCTGTTTGTTGTTTTACAGGTTTCCTTTGGCTTATCCGGCTTCATTCCCCCTCAAAAAACAGGCCAGTAGATGAATTAGCTTCTCTAAATTGCCATTGTATATAAAAGTGTGTGTGTGTGTGTGTGTGTGTGTGTGTGTGTGTGTGTGTGTGTGTGTGTGTGTGTGTGTGTTGTATGGTTCCAAGAGTGGCATCCCATTCATTGTATATTCTTTCTATTAAATAATTTACATTTACGGTATTTGGCTGACGCTCTTACAATTATCTAATTTATACAACTAAGCAGTTGAGGGTTAAATGGGGGGCTGCTCAAGGACCCAGCAGTGGCAGATTAGTGGTCTTGGGATTTGAACAAATGACCTTCTGATCATAAGTCCAACATCTTATCCACTGAGCTACCACTTCCATCACATGATGTATATTACTTAATTTTGTTTTACATTGAAATAAACGTTGCTCGTACCTTAACCATATCAATGAGGTGCTGTTCTTTAGAGCATCGGCTATAGCCTCAGCACCTTTGTCTCCAATCTTATTTCCCCACAACCTGAAAGAAAAACAAAACATTTCTAACAAATATTGGCAATAAAATACCTGCAAGCAACACTGTGGATTTTGAAATATATGTTTCTTAAATAAATGTAAAATATATTATATATTTAGTGTTTATATTGTTAACTGGTGACATTTCAATACTGTTTCATTTTTTGTTCAATTTCAGAAAATAATATATAACACCTTTCATTGTGTTTATCGTTGTGGGAAAATTAGGTGGTTTCTGGTATTAAGATTTGACAAAAATATTACCAGGATACAGCAAAGCATTTTTTATATCATTTTTTATACATCAACTTATTGTTTACATCTGACTATATAAATAAGTGACACTGGAGACTCAACAGATCTGGTCCATTATTCTGATTAATTGAGTGTGATACATATTTCCTGTAACCTTCACTCCTCTTGTCAGTCTGTTCACCACATCAACTTTCACTTCCTTATTAAAAACGGTTTATACAGTAATTTACGCACCATCATAAGTGGACAAGGCAAATTATGAAATCTGAAGGCTTGTTGAATAAAACCAAAAAGACGGTGATTTAATTAAAAGCCTTTACCAAGAATGCACAAATTGATGTGAGCTAAATAGACAGTTAGCCGACAAGCTTTTCATGAGTGTGGCTTCTTTGCGATCTAATTCGCCCAGCAGAGCAAAAATAAACAGAACATTTAGCCATATTGCATCCGAACTGTCAGATACACAATATAAATTTCTGGTTTGTACTGTACAACTGTTGTAAAAAAAAAAAAAAGTGACATCACAATTGTGGGGTTACACTGATTATCCGCAAATAAATGAATGATATTTACCCAAGATACTTCAGAGAGGTGTTGGACCTCAGCCCTTCCGCCAGCTGCTCGGCCCCCTGGGATGTGATGCTATTGTTTCCAAGTCTGTAAAGCGTAAGATATAACAAACAGGATTACATAAACATTTCAAATATTAAACAGATTTAACTGATAATTGTTTCATCATCTAGAGAGTTTATTTAGTATACATTTTGATATGAGTATTAATTATCTCTAAAAGATTTCCTATTGTGTTTATTTATTTACATAACTTTGCGCATATTTGCTGTCATCATTTAAGCAAAGCACCTGTTATTTAGCATTAAGCTGTCAAGCTTCAAGTTCAAATTAAGTTGTCTATCCACTGTGATGACTAAATTTTTACTATATTTGTGCCATTCACAATTTTGAAAGAATCCTTAATATGGAAATCAATGGAAGGTCATTGAGCAGTTCAGTGTAATGCTCAGTGTCGTTTGTTTTCCCTTATCATACTATCTGCTTTATTTAGATGTTAGTATCACAACCAAGAAAATAATTAATATAGTCTTATAGTTTAGTTTTATCATCATTCAGCTTACAGAACTTGTTTAATGGCTTAAGCTAGCTATCTTACGTTATTAACGGGAGTCATTGGCATGTTTGCCATCCAAATTCATACCGTATTTTCCGGACTATAAGCCGCTACTTCTTTCCTATGCTTTGAACCCCGCAGCTTAAACAACGAAGTGGCTAATTTATGGATTTTTCCTGGGTTTTTCCCAGTTTCACAAACTTCAAGCCAAAAAACTGAGCCCCATAACATTAGACCAATGAAACTGCTGAACGGGTTCAGGTGAACCAATGAAACTCTTTATATTAAATCAGATGCGCTCCCACTGAATCGGGCCGCATCATAAATATGGATGAGGTTCCTCTGACCTTTGACCTCCTGCTCACTCGGACTGTCAACAGGAAATGCGAATCATTCGTCACGCTGAAAACAACCGGGCATGAAAAAACGCACTTCACCTGTGTTCTGAGCTGCACGGCATCGGGAGAAAAGCTTCCACCAATGGTGATTTTTAAACGCACGACGATGCCAAAAGAAAAACTTTCGAGAGAAATAGTTGTGAAAGGAAGGAGGAAGACAGTGAACAATGACTTTCTTTGTAGGCTACTGTTTAGATACAAGCCTTGTAACAGACACTGTCTTTCATTAAAGCCTGTGTAAAGTTCATTAGTTCATTCAAAAGTTCATTAAAGCTTATTTATGTTCAAAATAAAAATCTTTGTCAAATTCAGTGGGTGCGGCTTGTATTTGCGCTTAATAGTCCGGAAATTACAGTACTTTACATATTTTTCATACAATACTTAAAATCTTGTGATTATTAGGCAAACCTCTCTATATGATTACAATGGAAATGTATTTACATAAAAGCAGCATGTGTAAATCTATGGTAATACCTTAATGCAAGGAAGTTCTTCTTTGTCTTAAGCAGCATGGCGAAATACTTTGTGCAGTCATCTGTTAGCTTATTGTTGAACAGCCTGTGTAAATAAACGTTTACTTTAAAAGAAAAAAAGCAGAACTTCTTACACCTTGTGTAAGACATTAAGAATTGAAATTAGAATGTATTTGATTTATTTATTTATTAACTCACGCTATTTTGGCGAAGCATTCGCAGTGCACTCCCTTCTCAACCAGTTTGCGTATTCCTTCATCAGATATGTTATTGTTTCTCAAGCTGTCAAGTTTAAAAGAAATAAAAGATGAAAATCTGTTAGTTTGAATGAATTCTATAAACATTAATACTATGCACAATAAAAAAAAAATTCCTCAATGTAGTGGTTCTCGGTTAAATCTTTCCTAGAATGAAACCCTCAGAATGTGTGAATAATTATACTTAAGTCGCAATGTTAATTTGCTTATGTTGAAGAAAGCTAGAATAACCTGTACATGAACATTCAAATAAACATTTATGGACCCCCTTTTTCTTGTTAAAATTGAAGTTAATGGTTTTAAAACTTATTTTTCACTCTTAGAAGAAATCTTTAAATTTGGAGCCCCAAAAAAGGCTATTTAGTGTGTCACTTTGGGGTAAACCTGCCAGTTCTCTTTCTTTCAGAAGCTAATAATATTAAAATAAGTAATGATTTTCCCCAAATGTGTACCACAGGAAGTAGCATAAATAGATAATCGACAAAATACAGTATGTATGGTACAATAATAATTCAACATTTAAATGAATTTAATTAAATTCATTTAAAGGTTTGCCAAAGAATGTATATTCTTACTAGAGGGAGTGACAGACATGAAGACATGGCAGGAGTTGTTCCAATCCCACATCTCCCACTGAGTTGAAGTCCAGCTGTAATCCAATAGGATTCTGCAGGTACCTGAGCACATAAGCCAAAGCGGTGCATTCCACTGGCCCAATATTACAGTAAATTAGCTTCAGGTGCTCTACTTCTAGTTTGGCTACTGCATCCTTAGCAATCTCGCTTTCTTGCATTTCATAGATGCACTTAATTAGCCAAACAAAACTTGGCATGGCGTGCATGCTCTTCTTTTCACCCTTCACTGGCGGCGGGATTGATTTAAAATGCCTATGTAAACCTTTCGACAAACACTTCATGACTTGTTTGGATTTTTTCTCGAGCAAGACAGAAGGACATATTTGTAGAAGACTGTGATAGCGCTGGGACAGAAGTCCTGCAACAAACGCTGATGTGATCTTCAGGTTTGGGGCCTCAGCTTCACTGCAGTATTTAACTACAGGCCTCACGCAATGTAGAAGACAATTGTGATTAAAAACAGCTGGCTGCTTGCACTGGAAGAGATTTAGGATAACAGAGCAATTGTCATTGTTGTTGAGAACAATATGGAGAGCAGCAAAGAAGCACTGCATGGTTATATGCAGGAATTCAAAATGTTTGCAGTCAGAGTAGTCTGAGAGGTCCTTACAGTGTATTAGGAATCCCAGATCAATGTCCTGCTCTGTGATGCTACATTTCTGTAAGAGTGACTCTGTGAATATGTAACAGGAAGTCTCTAAACCCTCCAGGGCCAACTCTCCCAGTCGTTTTATTGTCTCTAGATGTTCCTGTAGCCATCCCATTCCCAAAGTTCTTTGTTGTTGGGGCCTCCGTTTCTGAAAGAAATGCTTTAGAACCATAAGGTACACATCAGTAACCGTCTGAGGGCTACCTTCCCCGAACCCGAGCAACTCTTTGTAACACTTTGATATAATCCAGCAGAAAACAGGAATATGGCAGAGCCCAAGCAGAACTGTGTTAGCCTTGAGGGACTCTAAAACCCGATTAGCTACACTGGCATCTTTGTGGTGTTTTCTCACAAAGTTATCAATTCCCTCAGGAGAGAAACCCTTGGCCAGAACTTCCTTGCGGAGATACTGCTTCAGAGATTGATCCACTGCTTGGGGCCTGCTGGTTACCACCTTCTTCACCCCTTTCATTAAGGTACCCTGAAGTAGATTGAAAAGCAGAGTATGTACAGGTGCTTGCTGTGTGGGGCAGCAATGGCGCTCTTCATCTGAGAAGGTGTGCCTAAATTCATCAAGGCCATCAAAGGTAAAAAGAACTAGGTGAGGGTGGTCAAGAATAAACTGGAAGATTTCATCTTGACCTTTGTCTGGCCAGCAGCAATGTAGGAACAGGAGCTCTTTTAAGGAAAGCATTCTCTGCTCAGCATTTAGTTTACGGCAAGTAAAAGGGAACAGCATCAGAATATCTGTCAGCATGGTACCTTGAGCCCACAGCAGGTGCAGCCTCTGCAGCAAGGTACTCTTACCATTACCTGCTTCACCAGAAACAAGTATTGTGTCTGCTTCCTCATTAAGAGTCCCAAGCAAACCAACCACATCTTGTAGCCCCAGAGCTGTGACCTCTCTGTCACTTTGCACCACTTCTAGGAGGACATCGGTATAGATATCATCTAGGGAAAATCTGCTATTTCCACCATAAGTGCTGAGATAGTACGACTGGGCCTTAACAGAACTGCAAAGCTTCTTCTGGTAAAGAAGGCATTCTGGGGAAGGGAATGATGAGGAAACACAAATTAACAAGAATGTTACTAATGCATTGCTTTCGATTACAATGATCCAAAGGTCTTGCTTTCTACTACAGTATATACCCTGCTAGCACAATGTGAACTTAGAAAAAAAAAAAGGAATGACCAAATGAAAAGTAAAAAGTTCATGACAGTATTGATCAAACACTTAACAATAACTTAAATTCTCCTTGCTCACATCTATTGTTATGCAGATAAAAGTAAACAAAAAATTCAATTGATATGAAAAATGTTTCAAACCACCCTAAGACTAACGAAACTAAGTACACAGGGCCCACAAAATAAAACTGGCATTGCTGAAAATGTCCTTAACTTATGCACCACAGTGCTCACAAGACAAGACTTTGGCTGAGGGATACTGATCTTCAGAAGTTGATTCACTCTAAGTAACTTTAACATCATAAGAAGTTAAATGATAAGTCTACTGAAGTCAATTGTAGTAGATCCTGTTTGACAGTCAAACAGGGAGGACAAGCATAAACATAACAAGTGAAAACTGCATACATACCAGTCGAGAGATGTTTTTCTTCTTTTACACGTTGTGGCTTACTGTCTATGTGCTCTAGACACTGCAGTAAAGCATGCGCGGCACCCTCCCCTCTGAACCTCACTTGGTCTAACAACTTCCTAACCTAACCAGAAACATAAGCACAATGTAACTGAATTTGTCACAGCAGAATACAATGGATTGTTCCAATCTGAGTATATATTGCTTACCTTTTGTGAACATGTGTACACCGGTAACAGAACTTCATCAAAGTCTTGTGAAGTAAGGCAGCCAGATTCCATGAGTGCATCCAAAACCTCATCCAGATGGTCCCGAATCTTCTTCACCAGTGCTGGCCTGTCAATCAACAAAGCCTCACTGGCTCTTGTGGGAGTCTTCTTGATGTCCTCTGGCCTTGAATTACCTTTTCCAAAGCAAAGTCCAGCTTTCTGGCCCTCAGGTAAGATTTGCTCAATAGCTGCCAGCAGCAGACTGCATGCCTCTTCACCTTTGCTGTACACTAAATCCAGAAGGTCTCTGGTTTTGGAGCAGAGGGGTTTAGTAAGGCCCTGGACATTGTGGTAGTCTTCCCAAATGAGGACATCCCAGGACAGCAGCAAGTCAAGCACAGAATCCAAAGGTTCAGCAGTGCCACTGCAGCATAGTGCTTGCAAAAATTCGGTTCTCTGTTTTAGCACCAGCTGCTGTGCACACATGACTTTGCTTCACATGTATTTACTGTTTTAAATGGTAGTTAGTATGTTTTAGAACTGCACAATAACATTTCTAAATATAAAATTGTCCAAAAAAATATAGTGCAGCTTACTGCATCATCTTTACAAAACAGAGGTGATGATGACATTGTAACGAATAACATACATTGTTGTTCAACCCTAGTGCATAACTGTTCATAAGTGCAAGACCTCGATTTAAAAGAAGATGTAAAAGGTAGCCACAAAACTATACTTAGATAAAGGATGGTACAATAGTACACAGAAGGTAATCATGTCACCGAGGAATAACAGACTTCCTTCAAACTAAAGAACAACTTGAAAGTTTGGTTGTCGCAAAAGAAATAAAATGTTTAACATAAAATCATGAGGTAACAGTCCTCCAAATGACCACAGAACGCACTTAGAAGGGTCCTAAATATTTAAAAGAAATTACAGTAAACAGTTTTTTAGGCCAAAAATGAATTCACAATTACATGAATTAATCAGAAGTCCCTCAAGTAACAATCCTTCTTTTAACCACAGGATATAAAATATAACTCAGTGACTTAAAGACCACAAGAGAATGTATTTATCTGAATGTTGCTCAGCTCCATGTCCACACTGAGAGTCAGCAAGAGTCACATAAATATCACATACTTGAATGATCACATCATAATGTACCTCCTCTCTTCCTCCTCTCTTCAGTCCATCGCATTTAATATATTAGCCAAAGTACGACTAATGTCATAAACAAATAAAAATGGTTCTCTCCCAGTCCACCATCTAGATACTATTTCTAGATGTTGATAATAGGGAAGTGTAGACAGTGTGTGTTGACACACCCCTCAGTCCGAACTGACTATAAACGCTCTCATAAATCTATAATCATGCAATACAGTTTAAGATTGAAATACCTGCTCACAAGTCTGAAACAGGAGATCTGTGAAGAAGATCAGTGATCTCCAGCTGTTCCACCGAAACATCTCAACACGTGAACTCGCTCCTGAGCTTCTTCCTCATTCCACAGCTGATGCATTGCATGGAACTGGGTCAGTCCATATGCAGATTATTTACTGCACAAACCCTAACCCTAACCCTAACCCAGATTTTTGTTCATGGATATAATAAAGTAATAATAACCTGTATGTTTATCCTTCATGTGATGACACAGAGATTTTTTCCCTTTGCTGTAGTGAGGAATGAACTGAAAGTGAAACAGTTTACAAGTATACAAAGGAACCGGAAATGAGAAGATTACATACAATGAATAGTGTATTTGTTTGTTTGTTTGTTTGTTTGTTTGTTTACTGTTTTTTTTTGCTTGCTTGCTTGGGTTTTTCATTTGTTTGTTTGCAATTTTTATTATTGGTGATTTTGTTTGTTTTGTGACTATTTGCATTTTTGGTCGGTCAGACTAGTTTTTACATTATATTTATACATTATACATTATAATACATTATAATGTCTTAATCAGCAATCAGGACAATCCTAATCAAACTGTACACTGAAATGATGGCAGTTACTTAGCAAGATAAAACAAACAGAAATATCAGGACATAATTAACTTAAATATATTGTTGCATAAAACGGTTATAACATATCAAAGATGCATTATGAAAAAAAAATCGTCTATGTCTGTGAACGTTCAGAGACACAGTGGATTAGAAAAATAATCGAAACTTTGCAAGCTGTTACAAAAAAGTATAGTTCAATCTACACTAAAGGACCAAACTGACCAAAGATACACTTTTGTTATGTTGAGCAAAAATTGTGTAAAGATATGAATGTATCTAATTGAATAGCTTTGATTTTGAGTCATGCAGTGACTGTTATTCCATATAAAATAATCTTATGAGGACTATGGATGGATTATTGATACTGAGTATAAATATTGAGGGTCTGGAATTAAGATATGAAAATACCTGAAACGTTGTGCAATACTTGTATTACACACTAGATGGAGCACGAACACTGTGACCAAAAACTTTCTTTTTTTCCCATAAGTATCTGAAGTTTCCCTACTGTTCATGTAAAACCTGTTTTTAGCAAAAGTATAATATAAAGTATGCATTTAGAATATACAGGATATGCAATTAAAATAATATCTTTCCCTGAAATATATTTAATATATACAGTACAGACCAAAAGTTTGGACACACCTTCTGTCTGGTTCCTCTCAAGGTTTCTTCCTCATAACATCTAAGGGAGTTTTTCCTTGCCACAGTCGCTTGCTCATCAGGGACAAATTCACACCATTCACCATCACTGTTGATTTGTGTAAAGCTGCTTTGAGACAATGTCTGTTGTGAAAAGCGCTATACAAATAAACTTGACTTGACTTGACTTGACCTTCTCATTCAAAGAGTTCTCTTTATTTTCATGAATATGAAAATTGTAGAGTCACACTGAAGGCATCAAAACTATGAATTAACACATGTGGAATTATATACATAACAAAAAAGTGTGAAACAACTGAAAATATGTCATATTGTAGGTTCTTCAAAGTAGCCACCTTTTGCTTAGATTACTGCTTTGCACACTCTTGGCATTCTCTTGATGCCTACTTTGAAGAACCTACAATATGACATATTTTCAGTTCACTTTTTTGTTATGTATATAATTCCACATGTGTTAATTCATAGTTTTGATGCCTTCAGTGTGAATCTACAATTTTCATAGTCATGAAAATAAAGAAAACTCTTTGAATGAGAAGGTGTGTCCAAACTTTTGGTCTGTACTGTATATATAATATATATAAACTTTTGGTCTGTACTGTATATTTTGTCTTGTCAGTCCAGAGTGATATTAATATACTGCAAAGTAGTTTCTTTATAGATTTTTGAAATCTTTTATAGTGATATATTTTATTATTTGCGTTACAGGCTGTTTTTTTAAAACATACACATTAATGCTTATAGAAAAGATGAAGTCCTAAGATAGATACAACTTTATACATAGATACAACTTTATTGTCATTGTAAAGTACAGGTATTCAGCAACAATATGCATCTACCACAAGTGCAAACAGTAGCATTGTGCATATAAACAAGTGCAATTTAATTTGTAAATATATGTAAAACAAATATATAAATAGAATACAGGCGATAAATATGAGCAACAGTAAAAACATAAACTATATTGCCGAAAGTATTGGGTCACCTGACCTTTCCTGCTATATGTGGTTCTTTTCCAAACTGTTGCCACAAATTTGGAGGCACTCAACTGTACAGAACGTCTTTAGATGCACTATAATAAAATTTTGCATTCACTTGAACTTGAAAACCCAAACCTGTTCCAGCATGGCAACGCCCCTGTGCACAAAGTGAGCTCCATTAAGATATAGTTTACATGCTTTGGAGAGAAAGATCTTGAGTGGACTGCTATAAAGCTCTGATCTTGTGGCTGATGAAAACAAATATCCATAAGCACACTCCAAAATCTAGTGGAACAAGAGTGGAGGGAATTATAAAAGCAAATTGGGACCAAATGTAGAATGCAATGCTCAAAAATCACATACCCAATATGCCCAATACTTTTGGCAATATAGTGTATTATAAAAATGTGTGTAAAAATGTTTTATATATATATTATCTTTAAGCGACGACTGAAGAGCTACCTCTTCCTAAAATACCTACATTTGCACTTTCCAAGTTTGTAGAATTCGAGTTATAGTTATATTGAGTTTGTAATCTTGTGTACCAGTGTAGATTTATTCACTACTAGAGATTTAAAGCACGTTTGTACGTTGCTCTGGATAAGGGTGTCTGCTAAATGCCGCAAATGTAAATGTAAATATATATATATATATATATATATATATATATATATATATATATATATATATATATATATATACATACACACACACAATATGTTTATAGGACTGTGGTGAGACCTCCAATGTTGTATTGTTTAGAGACAGTGGCATTGAGTAAAAGACAGGAGGTGGAGCTGGAGGTAGCAGAGCTGAAGATGTTGAGATTTTCATTGGGAGTGATGAGGATGGACAGGATTAGAAACGAGTTTATTAGAAGAACAGTGCATGTACAAGAACATTTTGGAGACAAGGTGAGGGAAGTGAGATTGAGATGGTTTGGACATGTGCAGAGGAGGGACATGGGGTATATTGGTAGAAGAATGCTGAGGATAAGGCCACCAGGAAGGAGGTTAAGAGGAAGACCAAGGAGCAGGTTTATGGATGTGGTGAGGTAAGACATGCAGGTAGTTGGTTTAAAAGAGGCAGATGTAGAGGACGGGGGGGTATGGAGACGGATGATCCGCTGTGGCGACCTCTAACAGGAGCAGCCGAAAGAAGAAGAAGAAGAAGAAGAAGAAGAAGAAGAAGAAGAAGAAGACATACACAATGCGGACACCTGTCCAATAATAAAAAAAAAAAACAATGACAACCCAATCCACATTTAGTCCCCATTTGCTCCACTCTTCTGGTAAGATAATCCACCCCATTTTGCAGTGTGTTTGTGTAAATTTGTGCTCATTCAGCCACAAGGGCATTAGTAAAGTCAAATGCTTTACTATAGGGTGAGGAAGTCTGGGGTGCTGTCAGCAATCCAATTCATTCCAGAGGTGTTGAGGTCAGAGCTCTTTTGCAGGCTTATGAAGATCTTCCACTCAACCCATGTCAAATCTATATTCAAAAAACCTGCTTTGTGCACAGGGGCATGTTCTGACCAAGTCTATGTAGGTTACCTCTGGGTTCTCTGGTTTCCTCTTGCCTCCTAAAAACAGTGGCAGAAGTTATATTGGTGAATCTAAATTGCCGTGAGGCTGGAATGGTGCAAGTTGGACTGGTGTCCCATCAGGGGTTGTAGTACCACCTTGTGCTAATTATTATCAAGATCCATGACCAGCATAAATTACTTACTGAGATTTTGTTAACTTTAAAAGCTTTATTTTTAGCTTTAATGTCACTCTTCACTTTAATTAAAAATGATTTTCTTATTTATTCTTAAAGCAATTCTATAAACAAACCTTTTTACATAGCCTTAATTTACTCATTACTGCATTCTGCTAAATTTAAATTAAAAACAGAAGTATAAACAGTGCTCTATGTGTGCATGGTAAAAAACAAGCATTTTTTTTTTAACCATTGTCTAGACTGGGAGGGTGTTCCCTATGTGGCCCATACAACACATCTAAAAACTGAGGGTGTGAAAAATTCAAGCCAGTTCTTTGCTGTCAGCGGGCTTTGTGCTGTCCATGTTTTTTTTTTCTCTCCACTGTCCCAAGACCATTCTTGTTCTCTTACCCACAACAGAATGAATCGTTTTCTTTTGTCAGATCTGTCTAACTGTGGCCTGGCAATGACACATGCTCAGCTATAACCAGAAGACAGACGCTCTGGGAGAAATTAAGCCTGACTTTGCCACATACAGTACACTGCACATGAAGTGCAAGCTTGTGCAGTTTTGTTTTACAGCTTGTCAGTTGTACACTATTGAGCATTCTTCCGTCTGACAACTGTTGAAAATCCTACATGGTTCCATTCAACTAAGAAGCATCCAATGTGGCTTTCATCATTGGTGGTCCGTGTGCATTACTGCAGGCTGTGGGGACGTTTTGAAGCGGTAACTAGAGACTGTTTTTGATTGTCAGCCAAAGGATGCTCAGGGACTTATTCTTCTCTTATCCTTCCTATGTCTTGTCACCTCCTAAGATCGATGTTGCTTCTTTTTATGTTGTTGACCTTCCACAAATGTCATGAACACTTCCCGTTTGTTTACTAGCCTACTATCTTCATTTTTCATTAAAGCAATTTCTGGTCTTTTTGTGATAAAGTGTAACAGATAACTACAAAATAGTCTAAAGAAATGTTTTGTAATTGAAAGTCTTTTCAGACTCCTCTGAGGAAAACAGTACCAAACTCCTTTCTGTAATCCTTAACAAGAGGAGCACAATTGTATAGGATTGTAGACACTCCCTTGCACATTTTTACATTTACATTTAAGGCATTTAGAGGACACTTTTCCAGAGCGACGTACAAAAGTGCTTCGAGTCTCTATCAATGAATAAATCTACACTGGTACGTAAGATTACAAACTTAAGATAAATCAGCCTATAACTCTGTTGAGAGGGTTTTTTTTTTTTTTAACAAAACAAACTTGGAAAGTATTAAGTACTTCAGTACTGGAAAATGTGAAAAATGTTAAGCGCTTCAGGAAGAGGTAGGTCTTTACCTCAGTGCCAAAACAGAGAAGAGCCTTGAAGTATACTTACCTCTTACCCTGAGAGAAGGTGAGACCAGTCAAGTGGAGCTGGAGGATCTCAGGCAGCGTGATGCAGTGCGAGATGTGATGAGGTCATTGAGGTAAGATGGTGTTGGTCCATTTTTGGCTTTGTAGGCAAGCATCAGTGTTTTGAATGTTATATGTGCAGCTACTGGAGGGAGCGCAACAGTGGGGTGGTGTGGTGTGGGAGAACTAGGGCAGGTTGAACACAAGTTCCGCAAATACAATTCGGATCATTTGCGGTGGACGAATAGCATTTAGAGGTGGACCTACCAGCAGGGAGTTGCAGTAGTCCAGTCTTGAAATGACAAGAGACTGAACAAGCACCTGAGCAGCCTGTGTGGACAGAAATGATTGAATCCTTCAGATGTTGTAGAGAAGGAATCAGCAAGAACGAGATACACTAGCAACATGTGAGGAGAAGGACAGTTGATAATCCATAGTTACCCCAAAGTTGCGAGCAGAGTTATGAAGAGTTAGCTTCTTTTTTTTCAAGCTTCTGTATAGTCTTATCTTTGCTTACAGTATTTGCAGTTTCATCTGTAATGCAACAGGATCAAAACGGTCACTGCATTACACTGCATTTGTGTCCCTCAACGTTTTCTCTTTAGATATGTTTTTGGAATAATGATCTTGTAAAGATATTGTATTTGCATATCCATTTGAATATCTAAAACGCTTTTTCCTGTAGGGATTAACCATCTGTTTTTTATCACCACATTATCTGTGTAAAGCTGCTTTGAGACAATGTTCATTGTTAAAAGCGCTATACAAATAAAAATTAATTGAATTGAATTGTGGAATTTTACAGTCAAGACTTGATGTTGGTATCAATACTGTGCCATATATAGTTTTGTGAGAAAATTAAATTCCAATAAGAATTTGTTTATATAATCTTTAAAGATGAGACATTGCCGAATGAAAAATCTACAACCCTACAGCAAAAGTGGGAAGGATTTAACCTTGAGAAGAATCAGACTCACTTCTGAGTGACACTGAAAATAATAACAGTATGCAGGTGTAGAAGAGTAAAGACATGCAGTAGAATATGTGTTGAAGGAATGTTCAGATTGAGTCCTGGGAAGTTTTATGATCTTTCTGTTTACAGCAGCGGGTTCTTAGTTACAAATGTACAACATCAAAGAAAGATTAGACAATGGCATGTATGAGACTTAGTCATAAAATGTTTTAAAGAAGAAAACTTATTAGTGTTTTAGGTTCTAGTGTTTAGTGTTGGGTTTACTAAGACAGGTTAAGAAAAGACAGACAGACAGACAGACAGACAGACAGACAGACAGACAGAGAGAGAGAGAGAGAGAGAGAGAGAGAGAGAGAGAGAGAGAGAGAGAGAGAGACTTTATCAGCTATGCCTTTGCAACCCAAATTCCAAAAATGTTGAGACACTGTGTAAAATGTATATACTGTATATAATTTGCAATAATTTGCAAATCTCATAAGTTCATATTTTATTCACATATTCATATTTGAACAAGACAATGTTAACTACATACTGCATCTAACACAATAGCATGACTTCATAATAGAAGAGTTCAGGTGCTGAACTCACCTGCCTGCAGTCTAAAGCTTTCACCATTTGACACCCAGAATTGTTGAGCAGATAGAATCCTGTATCAAACACATATGGGACAACATTTCTCTCCCAAAACTTCAGCAACTGGACTCCTCAGTTTCCAAATGTATATGGACAGAAGACGTGATGCTACACATGGTAAACATGGCCAACTTTTTTGAGACGTGCAGCCATCAAATTACAATGACCATATTGTTTCCTTAAAATGAATATATTCTCAGTTGAAATGTTTGATTTTTTTTTTTTGTTAAATTGTTTATATTGGGGTTGTGCACTGTAGTGGTTGAAATGAGTGATGTATTGATTGTTTGATGATGATGTGCGTATTTTCTGCAATTTGGCTTCAGTTTTCATTGTAGCATTTTTTTATCTGCATTAAAACTCAGTCTCTTTCCTGATTCCTGACATTTGCAGTTACATTCAGCTGTTTCTGAGTGGCCAAGTATCCAAAAAAGAGGTTAAAAAACTCTTGGCAAATTTATTATATCTGGCAGATGTATGTCTCGAGTTTAGATCATTTAGACATGTTCTGGGAAGAGTAATGGCAGAAGGTTGATTCATTTCTCCATTTGTATAATCTTCCTCTTATGTTCAAGCTTCACATTTCCATTGACATACATCGAAATGGAAAGTCAAAGAAGATTTTTTTGAACACATTTTTGAATTGGTTCACATAAGTTACTAGACTAAGTCTCTTGTATAAACCAAAAGCTGGTTTATTTTAGCTAATTTAACCGCATTTGGAACATGACATGATTGATACTGTGAAAAACGATGACACTGAAAAATAAATGGAAGGGTTTTAGAAGTACGCGTTTGATACTATTTGTAATTTCAACACAATCAAGATGTTACATTTGTAAAACATTGTGCATTGAAGTAAAAACAATGGCTTGATATTTCTGGAGAACACAATGCAAGTGAACGAGTCAGCCAATTGATCCACTGGGTATTCACTTACTCACATCTAGGAGCCGTTTTTAACCAGTGGTGGACAGTAAAGAAGTACATATAATTATTTACTGTACTTAAGTAGCTTTTTCACATATTTGTACTTTTCTGAAAAATTTCCATTTGGGGAGACTTTAACTTTAACTTCATTAAATTTTTAATTCAAATATCTTACTTTTTTTTACTCAAATACACTTTGCAAAATCAGTCATTTCTTTTTATTTATGAGAGGCTAAAAATGTAACTGATCAAGCACGCAGCAAGACACCTATCAGGGTAGAGCACGCGCTCTGTTTTGAACTTGTTTTGAATGCCGCTTGGTGGTATCTACTTAAAAACAACATACAGTTCAGCATCGGTTCAACAGCAAGCAGAACATTTTGAAAGTAATAAATGATGGAAAAATGTGGACATAGTAAACAGCACAGTAAAATTCGTTCTTCACATATCCAGCTGGGGTCAGAGCGCAGGGTCGGCCATGATACGGCACCCCTGGAGCACAGAGGGTTAAGGGCCTTGCCAAAGGGCCCAAGTGTGGCAGCTTGGCGATATCGGGGCTTGAACTCCTGACCTGTAACCCAGCACCCTATCCACTGAGTCACCACTTCCCACTAGGTGAGGTGCTAGTCTATTACAATGCAACACACACACACACACACACACACACACACACACACACACACACACACACACACACACACACACTCTTTCTCTCTGTCTCTAATTTACATTTACAGCTACTGCCATTTCTTTGGAGATGGAAGGAAACCAAGAGGACCCAGAGGAACATGAACAGAAACTCCACATAGACAGTAACCCAAACTCAGGATGGAACCTGGGGCTCTGTATCTCTGAATTAAATCTAGATTATGAGCAAATTAGCTCATCAGATTGTGCTCTCTGTTAAAATTCGTTCTTCTGTTGTACAACGTTTAATTTGTGTCCTCTCAACAGTCTCAGAGACACAAAACTAATCAATGCCATAGCACAACAATTCCATTTCAGTGCGATCAAACAAGAACAAGTGCCTTGTTCTTGTGTCGTTTGATCAGCCTTCAGTCACAGTAAATTAAAAGCATATCAGCAGTTTTCCATCATTGCAGGACATTGCGAGGTTTCCTATCCACGAGATGCTCCTTTGAGGCGGCCGACAGAAGATCAAAGATGCAGAGGAGTCGACAGTCTCGCTGTCTGATGTTGGCACCAATAACGGACCGAGCGGTACAATGGCTTCAAACGGATAAAGCAGGGAAGCTGATAAGCGACGTCCTAATTGACTGGAGTCGCCGCAAAATTGGTAGCCAATTAGCCGAGGGACACGAGAGTTTAAAAGGAAGAGGGGATCAAATGTCTCTTGACGAGAAAAGGGTGCAGTCAAAGGAGGTCCTGTACAGACGAGCATCTGCATGTGTGTATTGGTTTTTAATTGACGAGAAGATTAAAGCTGACTCCTGAGACTTTCTTTTGCAGCTAAAGATAGATAAGGAATGAGAGAATGAGAGATAGAGAAAAAGAAGCGGGTCTTGGGGGCAGGGTTCAGAGTAAGCTCTGACTCCTGCTGGGTGCGCCGCCACTCAAGATGGCTCCTACTTGTTGGACATTCATTATCAAACCTGGTTTGCTCCTTTCATCTCCTGCTCGGCACAGCTCGCCACGCAAAATACAGAGGCACCTTGCAGCTTGACATCCTCCCATTCACGCTGTACCTTAAACAGCATGCTGCCACATCAAAGCTGCCACGTTCGCTTTGATGTTGCGAAAAAGAAAGAGGCCCCAATGATCTACGAAAAAAACCAATGGAACTTTTTTGGAGTCTTTCTCTCTTTCTTCCTCTCTCTCATTCGCTATCGACCCACATTAGTGACCATTTTTCACTACCTGGTTGCACCTAATATAACTGACAATGTCCTACCATTTATTGTGATCAATTCTGAATTCACCCGTTCAATCCAATCCAATCATTTAGAAGTGCAATTCATTTCGGGGTGATCCTCTCCCCAATGTAGACTCGGATCCCCAGGAGCCGATTGGATTGAAACCTGATCAGTTTTTCTGCTATTGTAGCACAATCACCTTAAGATTAAGTGCATTCTGAGATGCTTTTCAGTGGTCACTGTAGCCTCACTGTTAGCTTGCACCAGTCTGGCCATTTATTGTATATCTCTTGTATATACAGTGGAACCCGGTTATCTCGCCTCGGTTATCTTGACAACCCTATTAAGTCGACGTTTTTGAAGTGGAACCGCCAAATTCTCGCTTTTTCTAAGCATTTTTTATCGGTTATGTCGACTTTTTTTATGCACATTCTCATTTATTAACGCACATCATGTACATAAAGAAATTTCAAGCATGTTAATATATTGCCGCCATTTTGATTTTTCGTTTATCTCGATCATCGGTTACCTCGATGCTTTTTGGCGACCCCCTAGGACATCGACATAACCGGGTTCCACTGTATAAGGCACTTGCTGCTCACTGAAAGTTTTTTGCTTTTTGTACCATTTTGAAAAGACGAACTCTGGAGTCTGTTGTGTGGAAAAATTTCCAGGAGCGATGAAATTCCAACATTTACAACATTTACATCATTTTTTGCATTGTGCTGCTGTTGCCACATGATGGGCTGAGTAAGTAAAAGCATAAAGGAATAATAGCAAGATGCTATACATAATAATACATACATAATAGTATGTGAACAATTTGGACGAAATTGACTTGTGCATTTGCGATTTTCTTACTGCTGCACTCCTTTATTTTTGTGCTGTTGCTGTTAGTATTCTTTGTCTTGATTTTAATTGTGATTTCTGCTTTTAGTTTTTTGTTTTTTTTTCTATAAAAAAATCTTGTTTTCTGTTGTGTTTTGGTTTGAAATGTTTTTTTTTTCTGCTGTTAATTTTTGTGTTGCATGTTGATTAAGCCTTTTGGAGTTACTTTTGTGGTGTTACTTTAGTTTTTTTTTTTTGTTTTTTTTTTTGCTGTCATTTCTGTATTGCTGCTGGATTTTAGGTGTACAAACTATTTAAGATGTCAAGCAGATTTTTTGGCTTGTAAATATTTATTTATTTATTTTTGTCTGGAAAACCCTGGAGTATTTTTAAAACAGCAGTATAGAAGGCATTCCCTATGTCCTCACGTGTGTACTTGGATGTGTAACATACAACAAACAAGTTTTAAAAAATGATCACTTTTTCATCCTTTCTCTGGCCTGCACTTTTTATGTGACCAGTAAAACATGCGGCTGCGTTTTTTTCCCCTTCACTAAAGGTTCCTAATTTAAAGCTGTAATTACAGAGGAGCCCATGTTTTTTTGCCCTGCATCACTTTTATTCTCTTCTTTCTCCCATTTTAAATCACCTGTTATTGTTTATTATGGCATCACATGCTTTGACTGCTACTGTATTAGTACATTGTTGAAGAAGGCAGGTTAGCAAGGATAACTGAAAAGGTGTGCGTTCTTCGGATATTTACTTTATTTATGGGTGAGAAGTAATTCTGCAGTAGCAGGCATCATTGTTTTTTTTTCTGTAAAATCTTGCACATTACAAAGCCATTTTAGAAAGAAAATGGACAATTGCAAGTAAAACTGGCCTCTTGTTTAACATCTGAAACAGCTTTGTATGCGAATATCTTGGGAGAATGTACTGGAAAAGATTGCGTTCATTCTCTGCTCCTTTTAAAAAGTTGTGTAAGAGCAGCTGCTGAGCACGCCGAGCCTGTTTTTGGAACGCGGCAGTTAATTCGGTGTCTCTGAAGGTTGAAGAGCCTTTGAACAGCGATTATTTATGTCTTGGTGGTTCCAGTAAGGGGAGGATGAAAAGATTCTTGATAGGATGCAGGTGACATGTACATCCTCCGTGTCATTAGTACTGTCAATGGAAAACAGGAATATCTCTCTCTCTCTCTCTCTCTCTCTCTCTCTCTCTCTCTCTCTCTCTCTCCCCCACTCAGCAAATGCAACACAGAACATTTAATTGAGACACATGTCAGCATCACTACTTTTTTTTATATCAGCAGTATTTGAATGAGCGAAGTTCTGTCAGCAGCTTTGCATCCTAATTCACTGAACTTGACAATTATAACTTTTTTCCCCCCAACCTTTCTCTTGTACATAAAAGCATGCATCACCAATTAGCTTCATTTCCTATCTTGCTCTCTCTCTTACTTTTTTATGCTTTGGAGCCTGAAAGCATATTACAAACGATTTCCATTATCCTGAAACAGCACTTTGAAGTTTCCAGATATGGAAAGTGAAAAAAACTCCACTTATACTAAAATGTTCAAAGCTGCTAAATACAGTGCAGCAGATTTTATATTTATATTATCATCAAATTGCATTTTATTTATTTGTTTTTGTATTTTACTTTTCTGTTCACTGGAGTCGATCATGGAGTTGTGCATGTTGGACATTTAATTATTCACCTAGGAAAATCTTAAGTTGAAATGATGGAGATAAAGTGCAGTGAAACTTCAAAAAATGTAACCTTGTATCTTCAAGTAACTACAAGTAAGTGCTTCAATATTTTCTAATAAGTTTGACAGTGGTGGAAGAAATACACAAAGCATGTACTTGAATTAAAGTAGAGATACTGTAGGTAAATATATAACTCTAGTAAATATAAATGTGCTCCCTTTAAAACTTAAAAAAGTCTAAGTACACAAGTATTTGCCTTTAAATGTGCTTAAGTATCCAAAGTACTATAATTTATGATAGCTAATGTCCTTTTATCATGTATGTCACAAGACTCTTTCCTTAATCAATTCAGTTTATGTGAAAAGACTTTAATGGTACTCTCAGCATACCAACCTAATTAATAGAATGATATTAATGAGTTAAACACTAATTAATACCTATTCAAATTATCATGAGCCCTAAACCTTCTTTTCAACTACTTAAATAAATATTGCAAATAAGGCCACGGTGTTGTGGCAAGTTACAGTCAGAAGTTTCTTCTATCATTTATTTCTCTTAAAATGTTCTGCCTGCTGTTGAACAGATGCTGAACTGTATGTTGGTGATAAATAGATACCACCAACCAGCAAACAAAACAAGTTCAAAACAGAGTGCACGCTCAACCCTGATTGGTGGCTTGCTGTGTGTTTGAACAGTTGTGTTTATCCACTAATAAATAAAAAGTTAACGCAGATTTTGTAAAGTTTTGTTAAGTAAACAGTACGATATTTGATTTTGAAATAAAGTAAAGTCAAAGTCAAAGTAAAAGTGTTCCCAAAGGAAAATACTTCAGTAAAGTAGAAATATGCCAAAAACCTACATAAGTACAGTAATGAATTACAATTACTTTGTTACTGTCCATGAGTGTTTACTGATCCCTTATTTATCTCTATTTTTCAGTACAAGGCTTCAGGTTTGGTCACATGTGTACTAAATGCAATCCTTTCGCGTGCAGAACATCTGAGTTTGCTCAGGCACGTATAAGTGGAGGACCGCAAGTTTGTTCAGTCTCCTCCTCGCACTTTGAGCATTTTTTAAAGTTTACACTTTAAAACTTAGAAGCATAAACAACAATGCCCTGGGGGTATAAAAAAGAAACTAGAGTTAGTGTAGTGTCATTGTGGCTACTAACCGGAAATAAGATTTGTTTTGTGCATGCATGAAAAGCTAACGAATCAATAGCGCTAGCAATAGCCGCTAACCAGGAAGTGGCTAGAGGCTAATGCTAGTGCTATGGATTTAAGATTCTTTATTTGTCACACACATATTATATGCAGGATCCAACTAAGTAAAATGAAATGTTGAAACAAATGAAAAATCTTAAATCATGAATTCATAGCGCTAGAATTAGCCCCTTCCTGGTTAGCGGCTAACGCTTGTGCTATTGATTCTTTAGCGTTTTATGTCCAGCTTCAAGTATTTCTTTTAAAAGGAGAAGATTCTGAAAATTCTGCATATCAAAAGAGTGAATAAATGAAGGATGGAAGAAATAAAGACATTTGTTAAAGTCTGCTGAAATAAGCAAAACAATAGATCATATATTTAGAAAATTTAATATTAAATCTAAAACACACACACGCACACACACTCACAGACACACACTTACATACACATCTGTTACCCAAATGTGAACTATCTAATACATTTCTTTCCATTTATTTAATTTTATTTTATTGATTACTCAATTTAATCAATATAAAAAAGTGTATTGCATTAATTAGATTTGTTTTATTTTGTATTAAATATTATAAATACTAATTTATATATAATCATTTTATACTACATTTGACCATTTTATACTACATTTGACCATTTATACTACATTTTATACTACATTTGACCATTTATACTACATTTGACCATGCCATGAGCTTGAGCCTGTTTGAATAAGTTTTCAAATCGAATTGGCTTAGTACTATGACATTTCTATATACATCCTTAACACATTCAAGCACTTATTGAAAATCTCAATCACTCATTCTTCTGGATAATATTTACTTTGTGAATAATTTTTGTCATAAAAAAAAATTCCCATTTAACCCATCCAGTGCAGTATTGATTGTTTTGAAACTACACAGTATGAACACAGTCTTATTGAAATTCCACCTTTAATACAAGTGTTGCTGTCTTGGCACAGACGAACTGCCATCAGCTACTGCGAATGATACTAGTTATAAAAAACACTATGGGATGGAATATTTTTTAAATAATGAGAACAAATACCTGGAAAACAAAGAATCAGGTAAGAATATGTATATAGGTGTAGAGAGACTTTTTTCTGTTATATGACTAATACTATTTAGTTTTATCACTAATAATAATATAATGAAGATAGCGATGCAATTTTTGCTATGCAAGGTCCTTCAGTATCATTAAGCATGAGACAAGAAAACACTTAAAAAAATCTTTAAAGGTAACCCCCCCAAACACACACACACACACACACACACACACACACACACACACACACACACAAACAGTCTGCAGTAGCACATGGAGTCATTAATCTTGCTCATGTAAGGGAGGAAAGGGCCGACACGCCCGGCTAAACTACACAGAGACAGACAGAAAGAAAGAGGGAGAACAGCTGAAGAACAATAACACATTAGTCTTAATGAGACCACCCTGAATCTGTATGTGTGTGTGTGTGTGTGTGTGTGCCTTCCTCTGCTTCTAGCTCATAAACCTTACACCGCTTGACTTTCCTCCTTGTAAGAGAAGAAAAATGAGGAGAGAGAAGCAGTTTCAAACAGCATCTATAAAACATTTGGACGCACAAATCTTATACTAATATGGTCATTGTGAAATTCATGCCTGCTCTATCAATCCTCATACCATTTATAAGTGTGTATTCAGGCTCAAGTTGCAACGGCTCAGAAGACATTTCTCTACATTATGTACACGCTGATATAAGCTTTTTAAGTTTTATAAGTTTTAAATAGGTTATACATTATTACTAGGTTTTTATAAGCTTTTTCTGTTAATTTTCTATCAAACATTTTAATAATTATTATTTTCTTTCTCTCTCTCTCTCTCTCTCTCTCTCTCTCTCTCTCTCTCTCTCTCTCTCTCTTTTTAATGTCATCTTCACTGCTCAACAGTTGAAGGAGTTTTTGTCCTGTCTATACCATGCTACCAGAACACCTTTTCCACAAAATAACTAAGGCATTTAAAAAATAAAATATTATTTTGCAGAAATACAAACACACACAAAAATACTATCAAAGTAAATGTCCCTCTCTCTAGCTTTTCCCCAAACAGCAATAGTAAACAGGCAAATGTTGTCACATTAACTTTCGGGAGTACAATTGTGTCATTCTTGTTCATTTCCCGGCTAATTATTCGATGTTAAGAGATTAATATTTTCCCATTTGTTTGCCCAGGAGTCTTTATTTAACATTACATTTATTAAACACTATATAGGCAAAAGTACTGGCACATCTGACTTTTCCAGCTATAAGTGTTTCTTCCCCAAACTATTACCATAATGTTGAAGGCACACAATTCTAATGGATATCAGATGATCCGCTGTGGCGACCCCTAAAGGGAGCAGCCGAAAGAATTCTTTGGATGCAGTACTATTAAACTTTCCCTTCACTTCGACTTGGAGACCCAGCCCTATTCCAGCATGGCAACACAGTTTACATGGCTTGGAGTTTAATATCTTAAGTGGCCTGCTATAGAGTTCTGACCTCAACCCTAGTGGACACCTTTGGTATGAATTGGAACACAAACTGCACCCCTGAAAATGTCACACCCCACCTTAAATCAGTACATGACTTTTCTTGCAGCTGAATGAGCACAAATCTCCACAAGCACTAAAAAATCTAGTGGAACATCTTTCCAGAAGTTATTATAACCGCAAATAGGAACTAAATGTGGAATGGGATGTTCAACAATTACACGAATCTCATGGTCAGGTGTCGACAAACTTTTGTCCATATCGTGTTTATACTGTATAATTCAAACACTGATGACTTTATAGCCTTTCTTCAAAACAACTGAGAAAATTTTAATAAATACTGCCCTAAACCCCACATATAGACTGTTATCATGACAGATGCCCTCCTCTTTTATTTATTTATGATTTGTGGGCATGCATTTTAACTCAGCCATTGAGGTGAGCTACTTTTTATGTTGGTCAATATGCTGATATAATATTAATATTGATAATATTTGCCAATGTCATGATATTTTATCATTCTTATCCACAAATAATGATATATACACATGTATCGACAAAACATTTTGAAAGGTTTATTTTTGAATGCTACTCTACTTTTTTTTTTTTAACCAACATTAGCTGCATTTCTACACCAAACTTTTAATAGAATCTCGAATGAAATTCTACTTTGTCTCAGCTCAATATCAAATTATTCTAATCAACACTATTAATATCACAATATTGGAATTCAATATTCTGAGTTTAAATGCTAATTTGTATTGAATAAGGTGATGCAACACAACTTGAATTAAATAAAAAAAGTGAACAAATCCTCTTTCAGCTCTAAACTCTTTAATTTAATCCTTGATGAAAACAGAACATTGTTAGTGACGCTACATTTCGCTTTTGTATCACATATAGGCAACAATTACAAGGAAACAAATGTAAATGTTTGATTCGTAAATGTTATAAATTTAGATTTTTACAGTAATGGTATTTTATGTTGATTTATTTGAACTTAATTCGACATTAATTTTGCTAGCTGTGATCCACAGAACATTTGAAACTTTACAAAAAGAGGCCACATCAAAAATGGCTTTGTATTCACTATTTAGGCTCACTACATAGACTATAGCATTTTCGCATTTACAATTACATTTACAGCATTAGGCACACGCCCCTAACCAATTTACAAATATCTTATTTATAAAACTGAGCAGTGGAGGGTTACCCGCCTTGCTCACATGCCCAAGAGCGGCAGTTTGGTGTTGCTCAGAATTGAACTGAAATATATATATAATTATTTATTATTTATTTACTACACAGGACAGCCAGAGAAAACTCTAAACAATAAGTGCGCACTGAAAAAAAATCACTAGTTACATGTAATGTCACCTTTTTATATTTCATTTTACAAAATGTGACATAATTTTGGACTTAAAAAATAAAATACGCTTTAAAAAAAGACTTCTTTCAGAGCCCTTTTACTTTATGAAGTGACAAAAAAAATTTTGTGAAAGAAGATAGACATGAGATCTTAAATATTTCAATATGGATTTCTTTTCTTGCCTTTGAATACTGTATCTCTATTTCTCTCACACACAGGCACACACACACATACACACACACACACACACACACACACACACACACACACAAAATCATACATGACTTTTTTTAACATTTTTGTAAGAAATCAAATTTAAAAACTTGTGGACAAAGTACATATCACAAACAGGGCTGCAAACTTTTGAAATGTAATATCCTTCGTGTAATTATATTATTTTACATTACTTTGACGTGTTTTCTAGGATAACGAAGGAAACATCCGCGAAAACAAACAGCTGTCTTGCTGGTATAAAGTACATTTCTTTTAACACATTTTTCCAGGAGTGTACAAACTTTTGCACTCATTCATTCACACCCTGCACAGATTCAAATTGCTTGAAAAAGGCAAATCTTCATACAGTATTCAGTATATCACTATATACTACTATCACTTCACTGTGCTATATGTCTTTCATACTTAGTGGTCTTTACAACAACAGCAACAAAAAAAGAAAAATATTGAGATGCTGAAATCAGGGCTGAGAAAAAATTGAACATTTTACAGAAAGAATAAAATGACATTATATATTTTTTCTTAAACAGGTACAAACAACAAAGTCTGTAGTATATGTATGCCATTTTCAAAATGTCTTAACTGTAAATTGTTGGTTTAATAGTAAAAATTATAACAGAAAAAAAAATAGAAATACTAATCATAATTTTCTCAACAATTAAAATAATAATACTAGAGGTAGCAGCAGATTAGGATTTCTTCTTCCATGTTCTTCATGTCTTTCATGTTTCTTTTTTTTTTCTCGTAGTCTTTGAAGCCGAGTCACGTATTGCATGAAGGGAACCGGGTCTGATCCGTCTCTTCTTTACAGAACGAATGGAGCCGCACCAGAAGTGCTTTTTTCAAGTGGATTTCGAGTGGCAATAACACAGGATCAGCGTCGACAAGACACTGTAGGCAATATAGGCACATATATATATATATATATATATATATATATATATATATATATATATATATATATATATATATATATATATATATATATATATATACTGTACATACATGCATACATATTACATACACTACACACACACCCACACACACATACATACACACACACAGGAGATCTGATTATCTCCCTTTCCTTCATTGTTCACAACACTTCATTTAACAGTCATAACCGTCTTAAGGGACTTCACATCATTTATATTAAACTGGACCTCATGCAGAGATGCCTCACATGAGTTGCGTAATTTTCGGGTGAGAACATGTTCACAATGTATATTAGAGCGTGAGCAATAATGTCATCCAAGAGGAAGATAAAATAAAGCGAGAGATATAGCCCTTTCCTAGCCTGAAGTTCAGTCCAATCAAACCTCTTGCCCTTTTAAATACACATGCAAAGACGCACGGAAAACATGGTTCCTGCTGTCTGTCAGTCTCAGCTTGGCCATGCCTGAGCCTGTGCAGCTTCCTTTTCTCTGTCTCACTCTGTCTGCTTATGACTGGTAGAAATGATGGTAGTGGTAGTGGTGCTCATGATGGTGATGGTGTTCGTGCCGCTGTACCACCTGCGCCAGGCCGCCTTCGTACAGCACAACGCTGGGTAGCTCCCTCACCTGCTCCTTCTCCACCGCCTGTCCTGAACTCACAACCGGCCCTGTCCCACGACCTGGGGGGCCAGCCCCTCGTGCAGAAGGCCCCTCCCTGTGCCGCTGTTTGTGTCTTCGGTAAGGTGCAGAGATCTGATGTGGTGCGGCGTTGACAGGTGGAGCAAGAGGAGGAGCGGGGCCTCGCTTCATCACTCTGCTACAGGAAGGTTGGGCTTTGGGTGATCGTACGCCATGAGAGTGGTGAGTGGAGTCCTGGACTCGGGGGCGGAGACAGAGGCTGTCCTGCATGGCAGGGGTCTCATTTGAAATGGTGTGCGAGCGCCGATGGTGGTGGACCGGGTGGCTGTGTCCGTTCTCGGCCTCCTGAGAGCGCGAACGAGTCTGATTTGACGGCCGAGAAGTGTGATCGGGTTTGGGCGGCTCGGTAGTGGCCGCAGCTGAAAAGAACAAAAGGTATTTGAATTTGATAGAACTAATAGAATTACATGTGAAACAAAGCAATTAATTGAAATCAGTGATTCATTAGTGAACTGCATTATCACGACTACGCAATTCACATATAAATAATTCTTTTTTTAAGCTAGGATGGGATCAAAACAACACGATTATAAGAACTTTGTGCCACAGTGATGCTGAAATCTTAATTCAGAAGGTGTTCTCTGACACTAGTTCCTGCTATAACATAAATGGGATGTTTATATTAATGCGGTTCAGTTTTTAAGCAGCAGCTAATTCCCAGGGGATACCCACATGGAAAGAGAGGGGGAAAATGGTTGATGAGGGAATGACAGTTCATAGTTGCTATACAGAGGCAGCTCAGTGGTTAAGAAGTGTAACTTCCGATTTCAGTTTTTGAGTTCAAATACCAGCTCCACTAAGATGCTGCTTCTGGGCCCTTGAGTAAGGCCCTTAACCCTTACCTGCTCAGTTGTATAAGTGATATAATTGTAAATTGCTCTGGATTAGAGCATCTGCCAATTGCTGCAAATATAAACTGGAAACAGGAACTCATTTTTCTCATGTATGTTTCAATACATTGAATGTAACACTAAACCATTCAACAATGAACTCCATGTCATTCAGTAATAAATTCAAATCTAATCTGAGGTAATTTGTAATCTGATGTACTTTGAGTTTGAAGGACAATTATTCACTTCACAGAACTGTATATTTAGTTATATTGATTATTTTTCTATAAGAGCACCTCCACTGATAATTTCAGGCCTGATTTTCTGTGATCCAAAATAACATGCTAATTTGCAGGTACAACAGGATCAGTTGTGAGCGTGATTATTGTAGGTGTTGAGTGAATTCTGTTATGGAAAATGTAATGAAATCCAACTTTGGACGTGGAGTGTCGTGCTAACGAACCTGTCCCGAAGCGAGAGGAATAGTTCTCAATGCCTGCCAGGTCCAGATAATGATTCCTTCTTTCCAGGTTTTCATCTACGCAGTGTCTCTGGCAGCTCTGCTGTGTGTGATGGTCGCTGTGATGACGCCTACAGCGTTAACAATGACATGCAAAATGCATGATCATAAAAGCAGTGCAGGAACGAATACTACATACTACTAATTACAAATACATACAAACATTTTATACTTTTATAACTTATTTTATCTGTCTTTAAGATATTAATCAAATTTTTAAATGTAACCATTTCCTAGCTATAGAGACCAGTTTTGTTGTCAGGACAAGACTGATGGAAAAGTTTATGACTCGGGAAGAGATGCACAGGCAGAGAACATCAGCATGCAGCGATTAGCTGAAAAAACAATTAGAATGCTGAAATGATCCTACCTCAGTAGGGCTCTGGACTTCTTGTCTGAGCTTTTATGCTCCTCAAAGCACTTTTCAGACTTCAGTCTGGGGTGTGTCATTTCTGATACTAAAAGAGAGAGAGAGAGAGAGAGAGAGAGAGAGAGAGAGAGAGAGAGAGAGAGAGAGAGAGTGGGTAGCATTAAATCAAAGAAAACAGTGTTGAGCTTCTCAGCATCACACACGTGCCGGCGCATGCACACACACACCACACATGCACACACACCACACATGCCTGCCAAAGAAAGAAACAATCCTTTGTTCCTTGACTTCTACTTTGAAGATTTATAAAAGAGGGAGAAAACAATGCTTCATTTATTCTATTTTCAACTGACGAAGCCAAACACACAAACACATGCACACATACACAAACACATACACAACCACACGCACTTCATTAATATAGCGGCGTCTGATTCGGTTTGAAGACTCTGTTATCAAAGTCCAATGCTCAAATGCACGGCGCATATAAATAGCTCATAAAAACACACACTCTCTTTCAATCCTCTCACTTTCATCCATCAAGTCTCACACGCACGCATTAAAAAAAAGAGCAGCAGACTCCCGGTACCTGCGTTGGCATGAGTGCCACTGCCATTCCTCCACCTCTGGCTGGCATCTGGTGAGACAGAGAGCTTCACACGAAGGGTTTTGCTGCTGCTGGGTGAGTGGTTAACTGAGGCGTCCACCACTTCATAGATCGTGTGCAGCAAACTAGTGATGTCCTTAAAAAAAAAACAAGAAAACATGGGGTTTGTCTAATCACACTTATCAGAGGTAGAAAGAGTACAAAAATATTTTACTCAAGTAAAAGTACCGTTTCAGCAATAAAACCCCAAAATCTACTTAAATAAAAGTAAAAAGAAGCTTATTTACAATTTACTCAGGGTAAAATTGACCTTTTTTTTTAACAGTGGGGGTGGTGTGGGGGGTTCTAGTCTAGTTCTTGTGTAGGGGATATAAATCTCAATTTAGTTTTTAATATTGAAGGAACACCTTTACAAATTCAGGTGCAACAACAAAAAAAAAATAACACTACAGTCCATGACGAGTTTTGCACTTTTGCGGCAAAAATAAAATCACCTGTTATAATGTAATTTATGATAATGAGAGAAATCGCAAATGCAGATTCATAATTTAGACATTGAGTCGCACACAGCGAACAACGTTCGATTCGACAGCATTTAGTTTTCAGCTGGGTCTGCATCACCGGCTTCTGTCTTGTTCGTATCCATCCGATCATGCATTATTTTTTGTAGTAAAGTACAGTACTTCAAAAAACATACTTAAGTAAAAGTAAAATTACAGATTTTAAAAAGTAGAATTACACACAAAAAAACCCTACTCAATTACACTAACGCGAGTAAACGTAACTCGTTTCTTTCCACCTCTGACACTAATAGACAAAACAATAGTATCCCCTCAGACCTGTACAGAGTTGACAGGATGCCAACAGCCTGTTTAAACTTCTGCCCTCTGGAAAAGGCTACTGTAGTATGAGCTAAAATCCTTCTAGACTCTGCAAGAGCTTTTTTCCCCACATGCCATCAGGCTACTCAAATCACTCTGACAATACAGAAAAACCCAATGACCTGTCACAACTCTGACTGCTGAACCGCACACTTCTGTTCAGTCTTGTCTTGTGCAATAACCAGACTAGTCATGTGCTATTAATTCACTCTCATCACTTGAGCACTTTATATTTATCACAGATAGTCCTTTCAAATTCATGCCACTTGTCCACTAAACCGAACGATGTGAACATTTTTTGTGCAATAAGCCTGTGTTCCTGTGTACCTACGTGCAATATTTCTCATATTTCATATTGTGTCTATTGTGCAATCTATGTGTATTGATTTTGATAGTTTGCTGTCTGTCTATTTGTTTCCTGTCTTTGTTGACTGTTTGCTGACTGATATACAAGGGGCTTTCAAATCACATTGGGACTTTTGAGTTTATAAAATAATAGAACAAATTTCAAGGTACATTTCTGTTTTTTAAATACTCCCCTGCTACATTGAAACACTTATCAAAGCATTTAACTAATGCCTAAAATGATTCGACATAGAAAATTTGCCGTTCACTGCTCCCACAGAAAGATTTGTCTCTTGAGCAATTTCATGACAGGTTATGTTGTGATTATCCCGGTTCGGACGTTCCATCAAATGTCTTTCTGCGACTGAGCGTCTCATCACCGTACTGAGTAACAAGTAACTTCATCATCACATGCTGTTCCATGTGTGCAACAACACATAGTTTATCTGTAATAAATGGACATTCAGTGCAACCCAGATGAGGATGTGGTTCCCTCTTGAGTCTGGTTCCTCTCAGGGTTTCTTCCTTATGCCATCTCGGGGAGTTTTTTCTTGCCACAGTTCCCACCAACTCACTCATTAGAGACAAACTTACACTTATAAAGAACATCTTATTCATTTTTATCACCACATTATCTGTGTAAAGCTGCTTTGAGACAACATTTATTGTTAAAAGTGCTATACTAATGAAAATGAATTGAATTGTTGTCCGCCATCTTGATTAACGGTCTCTGGACTGGCCCGCGACAATGAAAAATTAGATTTTTGACACAGTTTGCCTCGAAAGCCCCTCCAAAGTTAAAACTACACAGTGGAGCATTTAGAGAAAACCAATTTCATGCTGCTTTGCTCCCTGTTGCCTGGCTGAATTACAATAAAGTTCACTTTGACTTGACTGTGAATAGTGCGAGGAAGGGTTCTGTTAGAGGAAAATAATCAACAGCGCAGTGTTGTGATGCGGCCTGTTGCGAAGGCGGAGTTACTGTGAACACCTAAAATTGGAATCATCTCCAATAACAGCAACATCCTGAAGTGTTTTATTGCTTTCATACTACAGGAATGTACTCCATCAGACATTTAACTACCATATTTTCATCCATATACAATTGCAAGTTGGACTGAAGAGAATTATTAAACCTGACTGTTAAAAATCATTGATGCTAAAGACTCATATAATAAACATTAAATAATGAAAATCGCTCCTTACCAAAAGCGACGCTGTATTAAATATAAAACGTTTTAACAGTGTGTTTTATTTATTAGATTTTTTCTATGATAACAATAACTAGTACACAATACGTACGATAAAAGTGTGATCATTATTACAACCCTGGGAATCAATAAAGATGTTACTAAATGAAATCTGCAATGCTCTAATGCACTAAAACTCTGACGGTGTAAAGTGTTGATTTAGCAGAATATTTACAGAATTGGGACACAGCAGTGACACCTTGTGGAACAGTGACATACCAATACAGAGTTAGGTGTATGTATAAAAAGCCTTTAAATAACACATTATGTTAATTCAATCCTTCAGACTTTTGTGTGTGTGTGTGTGTGTGTGTGTGTACATGCCTTACCTCTCTTGTGACTTTGCCATTGTTGTCAAAGTCGTACAGAGTGAAGGTCCACTCCTGCCTATTGTCCTCCTCCACCGACACAGCACACTCCAACTCCTGATCATGAAAAATAATCTCGATCAATAATCAATACATCTGCACTACACAGTTTTTGAGTTGAGTTTCCCCTCAACGAGCACCCGTTCTACCCAGTACTTTTCCGTTTGCTGATAGGTCAATGCAAATGCTGCAGAAGCAGGATAGACAGTGAAGCTGTACACCAAGGCCTAGGATTAATATGTAAACTCGCAAACTCTATCTGATTAACATCAGCCTTAACTGACTGACAAGCTGTCCACATGTTTTAGTGTGCTCATTTACCCACAACTCAGCAGAGAGAACTACAAAACGATATAAGATACAGGTAGCGGTGGGACAGTTCACTAATAATGACCAAAATAAAAAAAAAGACATTTATAAACCTGTTGCATTTTCAGTTTTTTGCCTTAGAGTGTGTTTTTTTTTTATTTTGTTTACAGTGTTTATACCACTGAGTGAGAACAGGACATGAAGCATACAAAAGCTCATAAAATGCTGATCCCTGAACACAGCCAAGGGTGCCAATAGGAAAGAAAGGAAGAATGAAAGAAAAGGAAGGATGGTAGAAAAGAAGAAAGGGAGTAAAAATGAAGCTATTTGGTACTGTATTATTAGATGATAATTAAGTGATGATGAATTTTGCTAAAATGATGAGGATGTTCGTTCAAGCTACATAATGACAAGAAAAGGTTACTGTGGGTAAAATAAGTAAATAAATAAATAACAACATATTTGAAAATAAAAATATTAAAATAATTCAGAAAGAGAAGGGTATAAAAAAAAAAAAGAATAAAGAAAACTTTGGTTATTTGGATATTAAATCTAACCAGAGGCATTAATAAGTACAATTTTGTTGCCACAGTATAAATTCAGATCAGGTTTTCTTGTGCACTTCAGCAACTCAGCAGTAGAATACGATGAATGATTTGCTGAATCAGCAGCCGCACAGCAGTGTGTGATAAAAAACGGTTATTCTCAGGTTGACCCATGCAAGATAATGTGCAGCAGCTAGACTGGGACACAACAACTGGAATATACAGTAGGGTATCAAAGATGATCTAACACAGTGGTCCCCAACCTTTTTTGCACCATGGATCGTTTTAATGTCTTTATTACGGACCGGTCTTTAAGGTGTGGCGGATAAATACAACGAAATAAAATGATACGACCGGCATAAAAACTGGTATTTCTAAATATAATAATAAACATGAACCCACTTTGTTCTTTTTTGTTCATTTTGCTCACTTAATTTAGCGGTAATGTATTATGTGTTAGTGGCCGGAGCAGTTCCTTTAAGAAGGTAGTGTCTGGAGGTAAGACGTGACCGAGGCATCTTCACATGCATCAAGAGTGAGTCATAGACAGATGTGGCGGAGAGAATCCGGTAATTTTTAAATAAAACCATTCAGAATCAGATAATAAATAAAACGGAAATAATGTAATATATGTATTCTTTCTGTGCGGCCTGGTACCAATTGACCCCGGTGCCAGTCCGCATTGGGGACCACTGATCTAACACATTTCACAGTTTGACAATCATGTCTGTATGTGTGTGTGTGTGTGTGTGTGTGTGTGTGTGTGTGTGTGTCCACTTTGTTTTTTCGGTTGCATAGATCAGTCTTGCCAGGAGAAGCAGGTATTCAAAATCCCCTCCTTGACTAAACACATCTGTCTTTTGTCATCTAAACAACACACTGTTACACACCATATTAGGCGCAGACTAGGCAGCACAACTTTATGTGGACACGTGTGAACCTCACCTCAAATTGTAGTTGTTTGTGTGGTGCAGCTGCAGAGTTCTCCTTGTCCATCATCTTCTCTTCTCCACTGAAGCTGTCAATCTTCTCTGGAGGCAGGGCTACTGCAGAGGGAACAAACAGAAAACAGGAAGCTGTCAAAGCTAGTTCAGAAACAGGAATTAATCAGCAGAAATCATAGAGAGTTTAGTGGGGTTTTTTTGTGTGGATGTTTGTGGTTTTACTGCAGCCGTTGGGATTTTAACAGTCATAGGGCAGATAGTAGAAAACTTTCCATGCACACTTTTTTTTATTAATAACTGTTAATAACAGGGTTTTCTCAGAATCTACCATTTCTATTGCTTACATTTTTCCAAAGAAAGCAGTCATTGTTTTTATGGAAATAAGCTGTAAAGTACTATAGTGCGGTCTATAATATTTTACAAAAATAAAGCGAGCTGTTCACTGTAAAAACCAATTTAGGAACCTGCTTTAAGGAACAGTGCTACAGTATGACTCGAATTCTGAGGCTGATAAAAAGCCATGCAGACAGAATAGATGGTACACTGTATAGAAAAGATTTGTGGACGCCTGATCATAAGATTCTTATGGCTTTTAAATTTCCTTAAAAGCACATACGGCACTTTTGATTTGAACACCCCATTCCACAATTAGTCCCAATTTCCACAATTTCAGAAGATGTTTCACTAGATTTTGGAGTGTGCATGTGGAGATTTGTGCTCATTCGGCTACAAGGACTTTTGCAGTGTGAGGAGCCCTGAGGTGCAGTGTTCAGTGTTCCAAGTCTTTCAGGGTTGAGGTCAGAGCTCCATTGCAGGCAACTCAAGATCTTTTACTCCAACTCATGTACAGCATATCTACATAGGGCTGGCTTTGTGCATAGGGGCATTGTCATCCTGGAACAGGTTTGGGTCTCCTAGTTCAAGTAAATGTGCAACTTAATTTTACCACATCCAAAGCAAATACAATTGTGTCCTTCCAACTTTGTGGTAACAGTTTGGAAAGTCACTTTTGTTAACATAATGCATACCAAGGACCTTTTCTACTCTTTCACTTAAACCAGAAGTCAATTCAGTCACTTTCAAGGAAGCTGAAAACAAACATCAGAAAAGCTCAAAGATATTGTGAAGTGTCCTATATTTAGAGGCTGTAATCAATATGCTGTCTGGCAAACCAAAGTAATTAATAGGTCATAAATAAATCTTATAACATCAACAACATAAATAGACACATGAACTAATCATCACAGAATGTGTTTGTAAGGAATTTATAGAATTATATTTTATATATGAAAGGGTCGACTTTCTGCGAAAGAAGGTGGAGATGGCAGGTGGAAGGTGAAAGATTTCCCATGATTTTTTCAGTATGTATGTGGAGCTGGGAAAGAAGATGCTGAGTCAATGCACCCTGTCCCCTGTCACCTGTCCCCTGATGAACATTAGAGAATAGAATTCTGTCTTTATTATAATAAATATTGAGAAAAAAAGCTTTGTGCACTGTGGAATCATCGATGCTCACTATAAACCAACATGAAATTATTAAGCAATGTGCTAATTCCTATATTTGGACACTGACACGTCTATGCGCTCTGACACGCATGGATCTAAAACTGTGCACAGAGACAGCCACTGCGTCCTGCACTCTAAATCCTCCCCCTGCCCCCAATCCCCACGCTTTGAAGTTCCATTCTCAAACCATTTGGCCGAGGATCAGTCCGTCTGCTAAACAGAATATCTAATTAATTAAGCAAAGTCAAATCTAAAACTGTGTTTGTTGTGCCAGCCAAAGGATCAACACATACAACAGTGTCTCTCTCTCTCTCTCTCTCTCTCTCTTTCACACACACACACACACACACACACACACACACACACACACACACACACACTCTATCTCTCTCTGTGTCTCTTTCTTTCTTCTTTTTCTTCTTCTCTCTCTTCTGCTGATCAGTTCAGATCAAAGAGGACCTGTCCTGTCCCTCATCAGAGAAAACAGCGTGATAAAGGGAATGAAAGAGAGAGAGAGAGAAAGGATAGTGCTGGAGAATGAAAGAAATCGTCCCGGGGAGCTTTTACAGACTTGTTTTGAGGGAAATAGCGACGGCTCTGGGCTTTTGATCACGACGACATACTCAAAGGCAACATTGTGAGCTAAGGCAGAAATCTGCCTGTGCACCCTACATGTTTCATAGATTCTTATCTGGAGGGTTATAAGAGCAATAAGTGGCATGAAGGGGTTACTGTAGCAACACACACACACACACACACACACACACGCACACACGCACACACACACACACGCACACGCACGCACGCACACACACACGCACACACACGCACACACTCTCGACAAGTTCACAATTTGTTCCTATTGGCAGACTCGGCTCGAACAGAGCAAACATCAGACCACCTACTGTGTTTATGCTGCACAGGACACTGTAAGCATGTTGTGAACTCATATAACACCCATGCAGACACAGACACACACACACACACACACACACACACACACACACACACACACACACACACACACACACACACACACACACCTATCCCAAAGGACATACCATTCAGCCATCGTCCTGCCTGCTGTGAATTTTAGAAAAGCTCTGATCTCACGTTAAAACTCAGAACATTCTGAGAAATCATATGCCTCTTTCTGTCTTCTTTCCCAATCTTTTTGTGTTTGTCTTTATGACCCTTTAACCCCTTTATTCCCATGTTCTTTTTTGCACAAATACATATAATATATATTTTAAAAAGTAAAATATAAGTACCTTCAATGTTCCTAAAAAATTTACTTTTAATTAAACAACAAATAAAAAAGACTTATCCATACATTTTGATAAAATGTAACAAAATTTTAACTAAAAAGTGTCAGGATCTTTTGGGCACACGGTGCGCACTTCCAGTTTTGCAGCACGCACTTCCGGGTCCGCGGCCATCTTGCTGTTTTTCCTGCGCCACCCAGTATATAAGGACATCTGGACTTTAGCTCAGGGCTAGATTATTTCGCTGGATTTATTGCCCCTGAGAATACTCTGCTCTGGATCCTGATCTGGATACTGAGCCTGACCCTTGTTCTGCTCTGTTCTGGTTTGTACTTTGGACTGTTTTCGGCTTTTGTGTTTTTGCTTTGCCGTATATTGGTCTGTTTGCCGGTTTTTGGTTTTTGGATTTGTTTTTGCCTTGCCCCATTGCTCAGTTTCCCTTTTTATTAAAGCCTGTATTTTTCTTACCCCCTGTCGCATCCTGCATTTGGGTCCTTCCTCACTCACCCAGTCACCCGTAATCCCCTGACAGAATAATCTGGCCTTGCATCATGTCCCGCCTTTCTCTGACAAAGTGATATAAATAAGCAATTTGACTCAAAATTACTAATCTCCAACTAGAGAAAACAAATAAACAATAATAAACGCTCTACTCAGCTTCCTATTCCGAACATCAACCCAAAGCTGATCATATGAATTCATGGCACATGGCTGTTTACAGTCTTCAAGACTGTACAATATTTAATTGTAAAAATGTAAGTAAATGCATCATGAATTTATAATTAATGGTAGGTTGGCTCACTTGTTTCAAAGTAAAAAAAATCCTGTCTATTTTTTCTTTTACCAAACTTCAGTTCAGAGATTAGACTTCTGAAAGCAACATGTATTGTTATAGTGTATTTAAAGATTTCTGACAGTTTATGTTTAAACTGCTGAATATGCAATTCATATGGCCTTGTCCTCTCTTCATCTTGGTTCAGCATTGAAATCTACCGTGTAGCTACAATGCTATGAGTCACGAGACTGCACATGTGCTGAAACGCTAAAGGCGTATAAAGCAGTGTGAGCTTTGAAACCGGCTACGGTAGTGATTCTTATCAGCACATAGACAGAGTGAACACCTCCTCTACTTTCACATCTTACATCACATGTTACCGCCGCATTTGTATCTGCATGCTGTCTCTGGTTAAGGGACTGTTTTGTGGCCTTCGACCTCGACTTTACAACAAACAAACAACACCCAAGACATTGTGCATTGGAGCCCATGGGACTGAAAAAGGCATAATGGAGGGAACAATCTTCATTCAAAGTGAGAGAAAGAGGGAGAAAAAGTGAGTGAATTAAAAGTGAGTAGAAAAAGTCAAAATGCAATGAACATTGCACACAGAAAGAGAAAATGCAGACAGAGAGAGAGGGTGAGAAAGAATAGGGATTATTTTGTCTATGGGTCCAACAGAAGAGTCAAAATTTAAAGAACAAAAATATGTACAGAAAGAGAGAATGCAGAACGAGAAAGGTAGAGACAGAGAGAGAAGAATTTGTGAGGTGTTTACCTTCTAAACGATAGTGCTCATCACTAATACCCTCAGCACAAGCGTCCTTCAAAGGGTCCTAAAAAACAGAAAAAGGACAGAAACATGGCTTTTACTTTAGAAGAAGGAGCCTATATTTTTCACATATATACATTACAGCATTGCGAAATCCTTTTTGTGCATTTTATTAGATCAATTCTTGGGTTTATTTTTTTTGCTTCTTCAATTTACCACTATTTTTATTTAAAGCTTTAAATACATTTTCAAACATAAAATTACTTTGTATTGTTTCCATTAAAGCAAAATCATGGCAAACATTTTTGCTACATTCAAATATACACTTAAAAATTACAATATGTTGATCATTTCTATAGCAACAACACGGTGAACTTGATGCGCCACATAAACAAATAAAAAGGGATAATTGTTAAAATAGTGAAGTTTTCATTAAAATGGTTTATTTTGCATGTATGGAAGGAGTCTCCAGTGTCAGCAGTTTCAGTGTCCGCAATCACAGGAAAAGCTATAATTAATCACTTTGCTCCCATGGAAATTCTTCAGCTGAGAAACTGCACTAAGCTCTATGATGAAATGGTTTACATGTGCTGGAGGGGAAGATCTTGAGTAGCCTGTTATAGAGCTCTGACCTTAACCCTATTGAGCACAATAAGCCACTTCTTATGAGGGAAAAAAACAGTCATTCAGAACCTTCTTCTCCACCCTGCTCTTTCATTGATTCTTTTTATATACCATGTCATGTTTTCTTTCTTACATAAATAAAATCATCCTAAAACCTTACTTTTGTTTTAGCTTTCAGTAAGTTCTGTTGTACCTGAAAGCACCCTGAACAGCTCTAATATTATAATTGTGTTGTATGTTTTGTCTTACACATATCGTGAGTAAGCAGAGAAATTGATGTTTGAGGTTTGCCTATGAATGTTTCTTCTTTTAAGTGGTCAAATGGAGTCATTTGTTTCTGTCTAGCCTGTACCATGACACACAGGGGAAAAAACACTGAGATGAAAGGATTAAAAAGAGGAGTGTAAGATGATAGTTGGAGCGTGTGAAGCACATGAGAAGTCGTCTGCCACATCTGCTAATGGTGGAACAGGATAGCACGTAGCGACCCTCAAAACAGATCCAGTATCGATCTATTTCTATTCTACTAACACATGCTGGCCGTCAAATGGTTTTGAGCAGCAGCAGGTCATGTTTATTACAGTTTTATTAGAGAGAAGTTATTAGAATCTCATTGGTCAGAAGGTGTTGATTAATTTGCTAACTTTGCCTGTCATTCTGGTTATTGTTCAAATTGTAGGTTTATATAACCATTTCTCCTAATACTTTTATTAACAGCTCATACATAAGTATATGGCAGACACTTAAAATAACCTAAAGCTAAAAATAAACAGAAAAAAAGTGCTTTATTTTAACAGTTATTTAAGAAGGTGAAGGTAGTAAATCATTGTTAATATTATCGTATATAATTGCTACAGACTGTATAAAATAATAAGGAAAACATTTAAATAAGGAAAATTTGTAAACCTGATAAACAGCTCTTCCTCAGATCTTACTATAAATGGGTTCGTAATAAAATATCCTGTATACTTGAAGAATAAACGATAAATGTGTGCTTTCTTTCTGAATAAATTAGGACAATATCAATGCCATTTTAATAACATGATATCAATTCATTAAGATAAAAAGAAATTTCTCATTTTACCTACACATATTCGTTGGTTTCATTTTCTGTTCACCTTTATAGTATTAAAGTGAAATTACTAAAATAAAAATGCTTAAACATTAAACATTCAAAAACCTGGATACACTCACTGTATTTTTATCCACATCTGTATTTCATATATTTTTCTATTTATATTCCATTTCTTCTGCTCTCATGATATTGGATATCTAACAAGTAGATCCCATTGGCTGTACATTTTTTCCATCACCACTGTGATTTACGACTGGCTGATATGGATCTATAAAACTAAACGCATACACAGTAGGTGGAAGGATGCGTTTAGAATGGCAGCCACTCTGCGACTGAAGAAAAACTTCTGCTCAGATCATATCAAAAACCGTTTCAACTCAGCATCACATGACCTGTGGAGAACAGCCCAATCCCACTTCCCGTCCATTACCCCTCAAAAAACACTCCTGTTTCTTCAGAAACACACACACACACACACACACACACACACACACACACACACACACACACAGAGGCTGTAGTGGAGCATGCAAGCGAGTCAGGGTGGAATGCACTAATTGCTTGTTGTGCTGTATGATGGATGGAGGTGTATTATTAGTCCGAGTTTCCCTCTCTGCCTTCTTCTTCTTTTAATGGCTGATATAGCTTTCACACTCTCGGGACATTCTTCCACAGTATTTTTACTTACATCTACCTCTCGCTGATTGACATGTAACTCGCTTGGCAGGGTAATCGGGGTGTTTCAGTCCTGAGTGCAAACACATACACTATAGAGCAAAAAGACAGCAAGCCCGAATGGCAGAATATAAAACTTTCCAGTAAAAACAATAAAAGACAACAAAATATAACAACACAATAAAATAACAGTCTTTGTGTACAAGCAGACTATATATGTGAATTTTCCTGTGTCTACCTTTCCCACAAACAGTTAAAAAAAAAAAATGATGAAATGGTTACACAAAAGTGCATTTGTTAAATTTTTGCTCATTTTATGAACAATTATTTGTTGTTAAGATTATTAAAATCTTAATATTTTGACATTTTGGTCTATTGCATGCTAATATTGTATTGTATTGTATTGTAATACTCTTATGGTATGCAAATATATGTAAATATGTACAGTAGGTATATATGTAAGTAGGTAGGCATGTATATATGTAGTCAGGTAGGAAAGTGTCTAAGGACGTTAGGAAGTTAGTAAATATGTAACTAATTATGTATGCATACATTTATCATATACAGTTAATATCAACTGTCTACAAAAGTAAATATGCATGTAGATGCTGTCAGTATTTATGTATGTACATATAAATGGATATATGTAGATATGTAGTATGTACGTAAGTATAAATGCATCCAATTATGTAAGTAAGCATGTGTATAAGTATACAGCACGGTGCAGAGGCCCTGCCCACATATGACAAACTACAAATAACATAATTAACCCTTTCTTGTGAGTGAACAGAATAGCAAAGAATATTACATTTTACTGACATTAGCTATGCTAGCTAGTACAGTTAAAGTTAAAGTTCAGGTTTACCTTCAACAAAATGAACCCTGTACATAAAAGGCATCAATTTGAAAAATCTACAAATCTCTAAACAAGTTTACTTATAAACATCACTCATGAAGTAAGAAACATTCTAATGAAGCGGTTAGCAACTTACACACAGTGAATTACATCTCTGATTGCATACCTACAAGGTGTGCTAATAAGGTAGGTGTTTATTAAAGGGGTCAGTAAAAGTAACACCCAGCTTCAGACGTCTTTCTCAGACATGGTTTTAACTCCCTATTGCCTAGTAGCATGTAGCTAAGTTTAGCATCGACCACCCAGACTTACAGAGACAGACTAAACCCAGTTTCACACATACATATACAGAATGCTGATGGTTTATAACCTCCAAACGTTTCCATGTGGTCCAGATCTGTTCGTTTCAGAAGCGGCTCTATATTTTTAGTATGCCGTACGTATATATTTGCGACGTGTCTGTAAAGGTACAGTCATGTTTGATGTACTTCTCCGTGTCACTGGCTAATAAAAGCGCTCCCAGACGGTTGTATACATAAAAACTCTAAACCTCAAGATTCAATGAGAGAGTTTGGAGTTTGTGAATGCTGAATCAAAATCTTTCCCATGTGCTTTTGTATCCCACTAAAGAACCCTTCGGTGGGGCGACACAACAATAACTGGCCCTTTCTAATTGAACTGAGGGCTTTGCTGTGGCACAATCCCGCCGAACAAAACCCTCAAGGATGCCGAGTGTGTACCCATTAACCGGCGTCAGCATATTCATTGGAGCTGACAGTCTATCAACCTTTAACCCTTTCAGGTCAAAGGTCATGATATGAGGAAAGATCAAAAGAGGCAGCATGAGGCAGGGGAGAATCGAAAAAATGGGGGGGAGATCAAGCGCTTTAATCAAGTACTCTTTATTATGTGCAAAAGTTTGCACACCCTTAAGGGCAAAATGGGATTTGAATGAAAATAGTAAGTTACATTTCTTTATTATCACGCAACAAAAATTTTATGATTAAACAGTGTGTTTCAAGATATTACTAGCAAAAAAAAAATGCAACCCCTCCCCTTCCTTAATGAGATGCTTATGTATGCTCACTATTTCCCCTTCATAGCCTTGGCCTAGGATGATTGTGATATCATAATAAAACCCAAAAGCTTTAAAAAATGACAAGCTGACAAATGACTAGTGGTTTAGGATTGATTTTCTGCCCAAATTATAATTTTTCATGAAACATTTTTACAGACCCATAGACCAATTTGCAGCTGGTTTGTCTTTGAAAACACGCCTTTGCAACTCATTTCTGAGGAAAGTGAGCCGAGCTCCATGAGGAACTGAGCTGAAACACAGTCTGATATAGTGATGACTATTCCAGACAAGGACGACTTGGATGCAGAACACTCCGCCTGTGTAAGTAGAACCGACCCTCAAGTCTCCATCAAATCAAAGTAATAGAATGTTTTTTGTTTCCGTTTGTTTATGGTTTGAGTTATAAAGTGTTTATGAAGGTACAAACCAGATGCTGGAGAAATGTCAGCGTGCCAAATCTCCGCCAAAGTCTCTGACACTCAAACAAGACTTTTCTCCTTTTACCTCACACCAACAAGGCCAAACAGCTTTTCCAGATGTGAAGTTTCACACAGCATGGGAGAAAAAAAATGAACAACAAGATGTTTTTCTTTAGACAGGTGCCAGAAGAGAGGAGAAGACAGGAGTTACTGAGTTGCTGTAAGCATCAAAGCTGCTAAAGAGCCTTCACACAAAATTTATGCTTGTGGAACTCTGTGGTGTACTGCATTACAGAAACATCGAAACTCACACACACACACACACACACACACACACACACACACACACACACACACACTCTGCTCTGCCTTCAAACTTGTTTTAGTTGTCACTATATTCACTACTTACTAGATTTCCCCACTCATATATCAAACTTTATAGTTTGGATAAATAGGAAATGATTACAGAGATTATATTTATTTTAATTGTGACCGAATCGAATTGGAAAATTGGTCGATTTGTTTTTTCTGAAATGTGCAAACTGTTGATTAGACACAACAGCTCTATATCCTATTCAGCAACTAATGACAGCAGGTGGCTTAGACAGGGCCGAGGGTGGCATACAATAATTGTAGTTAAAGTAAATTGACAGTTGTTAAAAAAATCAACAAAAACAATATTGTGCACTGCAATGAAATTGTAAGGGAGCCACCAGTCACGTCTCCCTCCAATGCTCACATTCTCGTTCAGTCTCTCCCTCCTACTAATCACCTACAACTGTCCTCCCCCGGCTAATCACCTACACCTGTCCTCCATTTACTCATCCCCTTTATAAGGGTTCTATTCCCCTTTACTCACCGTCCGATCAACAGTTTACGACCGTAGATCATCCGCATAATTATATATATATATATATAATTTAACTGTAATAAACCCTACATGAAGCTCCGCCCTTAGGATCTACAGCCACCATGTACAGGAACACTAAGCAGAAATAACAAATATAAATAAATCAGAAGAACTGATAGAAAACCCCCTGAAAGTTTGCTTCAGATGACACAATCTGTCAACACAAGGAATAATTAGAATGAAGAACATGTAGTGAGACTGTTCAGGAACTGTTTTATCCTGGCCAGGGAAAATCCAGAGACTATCTTGGGAACACTGGGAACATGAGTTGAACATGGGGTTGGGAGGGGGGTGATTAGAGGGATGAGAAAGAGAAATAGAGAGAGGCAGAGAGAGAATAAGAAGTAGAAGAGACTATGAAGTCAATGATGATGATGATGATGATGAGTATATCTTTTGCTTTGACTTGGATTTGGCACTGTGGGAAATGTTTGAGGTCCTGCCAGCTTTGACCTGGCAACACATGCTGAATAAGACAGACCCAAGTATGTGTGTGTGTGTGTGTGTGTGTGTGTGTGTGTGTGTGTGTGTGTGTGCAAGCCTATGTATGTGTGTCTGCATGACACAGCCCCCTGGTGTTTGAAACATTAAAATGTTAGCACCATGGAAAAAGTTCAAGGAAAAAAATTCCACAGCCGACATAAGGGAGACGGACACACACACACACACACACACACACACACACACACACACACACCAAAGTGTTCTGTAAGGCCAAACACACTCAAAAGCTCATTTAGAGCCTCTCACATTCTTTTTTTTCTTCTCTTTCTCTCCAGGCCACTGAGCTAAAAGGATCATTAAGGGAGCGACAAAAGGGGGATAAAAGACAAAGAAAAAATAAAAAGAAAGTGTAACACAAACATGAAACAGAGGGAGGATTTCAGGGGATGGTATGAAATGAAAAACAGAGAGAGAGAGAGAGAGAGAGAGAGAGAGAGAGAGAGAGAGAGAGAGAGAGAGAAAGGGAGAGAGTAGATTAGAAGCTAAACCATTCAGAAATGAATCCCTGTGATGGGAACACAATGCTGTCACAATTTTGTTGTTTGGTCCTAAAAGTGTTGCAGAGTTTAGTTTACATGATGAAGATAATGAACACTGTTGATTTTTGCATTGGACACATCATTTGGTGAAGAACAGAAATGCATGTTTGTTTGTTTTTTTAAATAAAAGGTAATGCGTTAGTGAAAGCGACAGCAGCGGGAGTTGATAACAGTGCACCATGTAGCACTCTGTGCAAAACTGCAGTCTCAAAGAAAAAAGAATTGAAGTGGAACATGCAGAAACACGAGAATGAGCCTCACACCAAACTCTCTCACAGACAACTCAGTAATAATGTAACAAAAATCACTCATAGTTTCAATTAAAGAAGGTGCAAGTTTGGCACAATGCAGCGTTCAGAGCGAAGATCTATTTCAGAGCAGCAGATGGAGGGATGAAAGAAATCATTGAAGCAGACATTTATTTTCTTATTTAGACATTCAATTTGTGTACGTTTTTTGTGGTAGTTTTCTAAACTCTGCCTGTTTCATTTTGGCCTAAGATTAACAATGAGGCAACATCTGTGAGAAAAGGAAGTATAAAATGGCAAGTATTAAGCACTTAATGGTCAATAAATGATTGGTCAAAAAATGAAGGAACACATGCAGTCCACAGATGTTCTGTGCCACTATTTGCCTGCATATTTTTGCTGTGGTCAATTGTTGTGGTAAATTTACATATCTAGTCTCCATGTATGTAAAAGTCATGATAATGATTAAACTGTTTGATGTAAATTTCATTAAAAATAAATAAAAATAAAAATGTTTAAGATTCTTTCAAAAAATATCTTCTTTTATTTAGTAATTTTCTGATGCATCTGGTCAAGGCACATAAATTGAAGCAGGATTAACAGTTTTGAGTTTATTTCATGACCAATAAGGCCATTTCACACTTAATATTTTGTCATTTTGTACTAGGGTCATTTCCCTTGTCCAGAAGTATACACTCTAGATATGTATAGTCTAGATCATGTTTTCTTTAAAGCTAATTCCATATTCGTAATGTAAACAGGGGCTAATCGTTAGATTAGATGCTAACCTTAAGTTGGTCATTGCAATTTTGTTTCATTTTATTAAAATTGTATTTATACTATTTTCAATACGCTTAGTCAACCAAGCTTTTTCAAACTAATGCTCCTTCTAAGCTGTCAAATGTATTATCTTTAACACTGCACAGGTGTAATGTTACTTCCACAATCTTTTTCAGGGACGGAAGTGCACACTTCAGCAATTCCCTTGCGAGGGAATTTGAGACTTTTTGGTGAGACCGAGGATCTAGTCTTGAAAATCACACCCTACACCCTTCCTCAATAACCTACTTACCCCATAATCATGCTTCCACTAGGGGGATGAAGGGCCTAGTTCCAAACCCCATGTACACGCCAGAACTTCAGAACGATTTCATCCGTCTTTACGGCAGTGAGCGTTTTACAGCGGTTACTCATATGAGATTACTGTTGCAAACATTTTCCTTCACATTACTTCATCCACATCAAAGCATCAGGCTGCTGAAGCTGCAGCAGATTTGCTACAGCCTACAGCATGAGTACACTGCACTCACACACACACACACACACACACACACACACACACACACACACACACACTACCCTATCATCTCTTACCATTTCCCACACGAACTTCAAGTTCAGTTTATTGCCATGATCGTCAGGTACAACAGATTACAGATAAATAAAGCAGAATTTCACGCTCCTTTTAAGTTCATGCTCTTCTGCAACTTCGAGCCACAGTCTAGTCTGAGTACAAGATCAAAGAGTTTGTACTGGTGACCTACAAAATCTAACATGAAAAAGAACAAAATCCAGATTATTGTTGTCTCTGTTTACTAATTTTTCACCCTGTCTCATGGATTTTATCTCCAGTTAAGATGTCTTCACGATCTACAAATCTTGTCTTTTCTCACACATTGTGAAAACTATACTTCGGTCATGTGTTTTCGAATTTAGTGCCCTTATGACTAAAGACAACAAACATCAAAGTTCTGGGAGTGTATGAAATATTCGATTAAAATATTATAGCAAATTTAGGAATTTTACATCATACCCCGAATAGCATTTAATATTTTTTTTAAACATTGGACAATATTATTTTTCTTATTTAACAACAACATCCTCAGCAAAGTTGGTGGGGGTGGGACACTTAAAATTCTGCCATCATTTGATTAAACAAAACTAATCCATATTGGTGATGTGGCAATAAGCTGTACATTTTCATTGCATATATACTATATGGACAAAGGTTTGTGGACACTTAACCATAGACTTCTATGTGCTTTCTGAACACCCTATTCCACATTTAGTTCCCATTTGCTGTTATAATAACCTGATGTTTCACTAGATTTCAAAGTGTAGTTGATGAGATTTGTGCTCATGCAGCCACAAGGGCATTAGTGAGGGTGAGAAGGCCTGGGTTGCAGTTGGCATTCTGATTCATCACAAAGGTGTTGAAATAGGGTTGAAGTCAGAACTCTATAGTAGGCCACTACTATCTGATCTTACCACAAGATCTTCAACTCCAACCCATGTAAACCATATCTTCATGTGTAAGGGCATTGTAATGCCGAACAAGTTTGGGTCTCCTAGTTTAAGTGAATGGAAAATGTAATGCTACTGCATCCCATACAATTGTTTGCCTCTAACATTGTAATAACAGTTTGTTGAAGAACCACATATGGCTGGAAAAGTCAGTTGTCAGCTTTTGTCCATACAAGTATATCTTCTAAATGTGAATTCTGTCATTGATTTGAGCACACTAGCTTACAGATAACCTTAAGGTTAAAGCATATTCATACTAAAAGCCTGAAAACCTTGTGGCCCATGGGAATTTAAAAGACTAGAAAAATCTAACTTGAGCTTCATCTGGATCAATTACACTACAAAGACACTTGTCAACTGATGGCGTCGTGAGACTTACTAATCACATGTATAAACAAGAAGAATCATGGTGAATCAGATCAGATGAAGTTACAGGTGTTTATAATAATAGCAACAGAAAGCTTGAGTGATGATAAATGCATTCTCATAACAGAATTATCCAGAACACAGAAATGAAGATGCTAGATTGAAAAAAGGAAGTGGTCAGGATGACACATGGGCAATGAATTCAGAGAACGACAACATTGATCTGAGTCCAGAACAGAACTAGGAAGCTCATCTTCAAAGCGGAGAACTTTGTTGAGCTAAAAGTAGAGCCGGATATTCATATCTCACTTGGCACGTTTCCACAACCATGCTGTACATGCCACCAATTAATGAACGACACGTTGCCAAATCCAGAACGAATCGTATACATCCCTGTGTGTAACTATAGACAAACTTGAACTTGTGCAAGGCAAAAATGGGAAGGAACTTCCCTATGATTTGTGCACTGTAATTCGTCCAGAAATTAGGTGTGTGCTTTTGTAGGAAACTACCGTAATCACCAGTATGACAATGTGATGACATGAAATTACAAAATAAATTATCTTTCAATGTTCTCAGAGCCAACAATTAAGAATAACATCATACATTTTTATCTATTTATGTTTGCATTCAAACACATGCCACATCCACAAAACAGGTTCCTATTATTACTTATATTAAAGCAGCTATAAAGAACAATTATTTGACAAAGTTAAACGTAGTTAAAGCCAATAATTAAAAGCTCTTACACTGTACTCCTATCTCGTTAGAAACTAATTAGAAAAGTTCACTGTAACACATAGTGATTATACCTCTTTTTGGTTGTTCCACAGACAGATTTTACAAGACCCTGTGAGTGAAGTGTTACTATAAAAAAAAACTTTATTCCAATTATATTCTGAGCATCTTCTATCACACCCTCGTTGCAAGCATTTCACTCACCATTACCTCATACACATCAAAGTGTCCAAAGTCTCAATCTCTCTCTCTCTCTCTCTCTCTCTCTCTCTCGCTGTCCTTGTTTGTAATCTTGTGAACTTTTATCCCGGCAGTGTAATGATTTTATGGCCCACTGAGACCTTATTGTCTCTTTCACAACACACATCCATTTGCTCCCTTTAATATATAACTGCAAATGGTTTACCTTTATCAAATGCTGTTTATCGTGTGTGTGTTTGTGTGTGTGTTTGTGTGTGTGTGTGTGTGTGTGTGTGTGTAGGGGTAAAGGACATGAGGTAGAAAGGAATACCCTGGCTATCTTGGACCCAATTACACTTCCTAGAAATATTTCAGCCCAATAACATCTCACATTGTGAACGCTGCACTTTACAATATACACATATAGTCCATTGTGTTTAATCATCAGATAAAGCCTAGGAATATACACAAAGGAATAGACACATTCCCACACCACTGCCAAGTCACAAGAACTCAGATCACTGAGACACAACTCAAATACAGTAATTAGTGCGGTTCGAATCTCGCGCCACTGGTTTAACGCAGAATTGCATTTGCCACATAATTAATTTGTTTGGCTGATTTACCCGGTGTCTCGCAGACAGAACGATAGACGAAAAAACTTATAGGGAATTGCTTTTTTGGAGTTTAATGTTAAAATACTGAAATTTATTAATAAAAATATAATTATTAATTATAAAATGAAGTAAAATGTTAATACAGTACAGTTCTGTATACATAAAATAGCATTCCTGGGGTGGCGTCCGTTTATCGTTATCGTTTATCGCGGGCGGGACGTAACCATCGGGATAAACAGGGGATTACTGTATATATATACACACAAAAATAAATAACCAAACCTCACATACACACATATATACACATGGCAGGTCCACACCTTTACAGGAATAGAGGGAGGCCTTTTACATCTGTAGAGTTGTGGAACAAACTAACGGAACATCTAACACCCACTAAATACACTCTCCAAAAAATTACCTTTAAATAACACATTTAGCCTCTTACACATTCGAAACCCACATTGAAAACACACATATTTGAAACTCATATCTTTAGCTAAAACTAAGGAGAGGAGAGGAGAGGAGAGGAGAGGAGAGGAGAGGAGAGGAAAATGTAAAGAATAAAAAAAGAGAGACAACAAACATAAAGGAACAGGAAATGAGACGAGAGAAAAAAGGAGCAGATAATAAAGGAGAGAAACTGAACATAGACATGAAAAAGGGAGAGGAGATGGGACAAAATAAGACAAGTGGAAGGACAAGAGATGAAGGGATGAGGCAAGATGTGTAAGTGCTGGTGTGAACACAAGGAAAATGGAGGATTTAGCTGTTCCTTTATGTGCGCGTGGGATTTTTTCCTTGCCACAGTCAACCATGGCTGCTCATTAGGGATAAATACACATTGTTCACTTTAACTCTTAAATTCTGTAAAGCTGCTTTGAGACAACGTCCGTTGTGAAATAATATATATTTTATATATAGAAATAAACTTGACTTGACTTGAAACTTGCATTGCATTTGTGCGTGTGTGCATTTCAGCTGTTGATCACGTCTCTTACACACACACACACACACACACACACACACACACACACACACACACACACACTAGGCCTCTCTTATGCCAGGCACCACTCTAGACCATCCGCCCCCACACACACGCACCCACTCCCCAATACCGCACATTCCGGGTTCACTATTTTTACACACATACAAGCACACACAGATGGATACACACACAAAGTCATGGTCAAATGGACATACATGGTCAATCTGACTTGAGACAAATATGAATATCAGCTCATCAGGACTTGATATATGACAAAAATCACTCAACGTTACTGTAGGAAATAAAACATAGCAGACATGCTGGCATTGGAAACTAATTAACGACACAGGAGTGTGATTCAGCCTTATGAAATTTTAAGTTTATGTTACCAACTCGTAGTTGATTATTTACAATGTACACAATTATCTTTATGGAACATCTTTGAAACATGCTAGAGCTAGCAAACTATGAACTCGTTGCTAGTAAGACAAAAATATCTAGCTTTTCATGTTACTGAGTAGCAGAAAACATACAGAGTGCTTGTTCTTTTTACAAATGCTACATTTTGAAATGCTCCACCTCATGTCTTGTGGAACAGGCTACTTATGCAAAGACATCCAATATATATGTATTTACCAGGTGTTCATTCACTACACATACCTGTGGTATTTTCTGTCAGACTTAGACATTTGTTGTGTAAAAATACTTGCAAAGGAAGCTGGAGAAAGGTTTCAAAGTGTATGGTTCATCATAAATAAACAACTACAAAGAGAAGAAAACAACTAACAGTAATGGAACCCAAACTAATGCTTGTCCACAGAGATCACTGGATCATGCTGTTGCTAACAAGTTTCAAGTTTTAGTTTCTAGACATTAAATTAAATTGTTACGTGAAATTTCTTGGCCAATGTTTCTTAAGAAGTTTAGTTAATTTACTACCACCAAAGTTTTCTAATAGCTTATAGATAGCTAGTTCTGACAAATTGTTCATGTTTCTAAGCGTCTGGAAATCACTTAGCAGTTGATAAATGGATTTTAAAAAGAGGTCTTTTTATTGAAACATTGGAAATATTTCTGAGGAAAATGTCGGCATTTCCAATGTTTTTTTAATAGGGATATGTTTCTATTGTCATTCTGCTTATACATTACTTAAAAATATTTCTTCAAAAACAAAACCTTATGGCTTTTGCTAGGGTGATTGTTAGTCTAAGTTATTTCCAGTTGCCTGGCAAGTGTTTTTTTAACAACTTAAAACCTTTTGAACAGAAAACACATTGTGAGTTTGTCTTCCTTACTTACAAAATACAATAAACCCTAAGTTAAGCAAAGTAATCCGATTTAACATTTAATTTCTATACATTTTCTATACATTTCTATCATTGGAGTATGAATAACAACAAAAGGATCAATATGTAATTGAGTGGTGATGACAGGGTTAAAAAGACCGTTACTATGGTTAAGTGGATGAGAGTAGGAAAGTGCCACACAGAAACACACATGCACACACACACACACACACACACACACACACACACACACACACACACACACACACACACATATGTTTGTCTTTCTATCCTACTCAAGGCCTTAATTTTCTTCCCCACCATGATATAAAACACACACGCACACACTACTTCATAGATCTCGTCTCTCATTCATTTCCCCTCTCCCTTCTTCTCTCTTGTACCCTCCTAACCCTCACCTCTCCTCCCCTCTCTTGCCCTCTCATGAGAAACTTTTCAGAGGCCCCCAACTCCAGCCGGGTGCTACGGTCTCCTCCCTGAGGGCGTTCTCTTTCTCTTCTTTCACAAAAGAAAAACAACAGCCGGGTTCTCTCCATCTTTCTCTCTCCCTCTCCCTCTCCCTCCATCTCTCTCACACAACAGTCAGGTCCCTAGGGAGCACGGGGGAACAATCACACACTCAAACGCTCAAACACACACACACACACACACACACACACTCCAAGCTGATGAGTAGTAAGTTACTGAGTCCAGCATGAGGAGTGTGAAAGAAGATATTCAAAAACTTCAAAAAATGGGGTACAAATAAAGAAAAAAAAGGATGTGAGCAAAAGCAGATGATAAAAAGACAACCTTGGGAAGTAACAGACAAAAGAAAGATAAACAAAGAGAACTAAAGTGTTTTAAAGGGAATTTTCTTTTTCTGACATTCCGATTGAGACAGCTAGAATGCAGAGTATGACAAAGATGGTGAAAAAAAATAATGGCAATATTTAAGCCGGACAAATATTTCTCCAGAGATGTATAATAACTCCAAACTGGCACAAGATCAGACAAAAGCCTGAAAAATCTTCCAGGTCTGAGAAATTGCCAAAGGTTTTTCTTGCGAGTATGTTGTTATAATGTCTTCGATATATCCAAAACTGGAAGCTTGCTGTCAAATGTATCAAAGAGAGTAGTGAGAGTGTCCTCAGGGGGGACCTGAGGGTCCTGCATCTCTCTCTCTCTCTCACACACACACACACACACACACACACACACACACACACACACACACACACACAAACACGCAAACAAACCATGAAAACCAGAGGGAGCAGCTGGAGACCTCACACACCAACACCCACTAAAGATACTGATCTTCCACCTGCCTGCCAAACACGCACTAATCAATCACTCACACACATACGCCAATAAACGAGCAGAAAACTGCATGCTGATGAAACACATTAAAAAATACTTTGTATTTTATAGACTTATAATAAAATAAATTGCTTAGATGATGATTTATATTGGTACAGTGCAAAAAGTAGATGAAGGTATACTTCCATGCGTCTGATTATTTTGATTATTCCGATTATTAGTTCAAGTCCGTGGCCCACTAAATAAAATCTAGATCTATAATTGAAATCCCAAACAGATATTTATTTACTACGTGTCCACTACATAGGGTATAATGTATGGTCTAAATCTGGCATCTTAATTGTTGTTTGCTTTTAGAATAACCATAAAATGAAATTCCTATGTTCACTATGAATAAATGATTGGCCCCCCTTAGTACCTGGGCCGCCTGTTATTAGTGCAAGCTTAAAGAATTTCTTTCATTCTCACTGGTTTTCATTCGGTCATTTCAGGAAAAATGTCATTGATTTTGTGGGTTACAGACAAAAATCTCACATAAGAAAATAATTCTCGAATCTTGGTTATGACTTGTCAGAGATAGCCAATGACAAACTTTCTCAGTGTGTGAAATTTCTGATATAATAGATTTGTTAAAGCTAGCAATAGGAGTATAGTATAGGATTACAGAATGGCTATAAATACAGCAACAGCAAAGACAAAATGTAAATGAACCAGTTTTTCCAACTGAGGACAAAATGTCCCTCAAATTAACGTTAAGAATTTTTCTGTTTTTGCAACACAAACCTTTGTTTATAAAACACCATTTTCTGCAAGAGCCCTGATTGTGCTGATAGTGTAACAGAGCGTAGTAGCTTTTCTGAATAGCGTATCTATTATTCCCACATGGACAATGAACTTCATTTTACTGAGCTTATCTCCTACAGTGTGACAATGAATAAACCTAAAAGGAAATCTTAAGAGTAAAACAGGTTTAATTCATAACTATACCAATATTATTTGGTCATATCGCCCTGTTGTAGTGTGAAGGCAGTGCTTTATGAGCAGGGTCAGCCTGTGAGAGGACACTTTCAGCACTCAGCCACAGTGAGTCTCAACATCAAACAGATTCCTGACCCCCTGACTCCCCACTGTCCTTCCCATATAGTCTACATTTTACAACACCCTCTTTTCACACACACACACACACACACACACACACACACACACACACACACACACACACAAAACTTGTTTGGTAATGTCAGTCTAGGCAAATAGGGATAGTGAAAACCTCAGAAGAGTATTGAAGTATATACGTGACACATGTTACAATATGACATGCAAAACAACACATTCGCAATCAAGAATTAACTCGTGACTCTAACCGCAATAAAAAAATCACAAGTTTGCATATGTTTGGCACTTGTTTCAAAAATTCTAAGAAGTGATGCCGATGAACAAAGCAACCCCGAAACAACAAACAGCTCGAAAAGCAGGAAGGCGGGAAAATAAATTATGCGCCTTAAGCGAGCGCTGCCTCCAACTTTAACACGTAATTAAATATTAAGCTATCTTTGAAACGCTTTGTTGAACTTAAAACAAAGCGAACACTTTCAAATAAATATTTATGGTCAGACGCACTTCTTGCTCCGTTTTGTTTTTTTTCCCTCAATGCTGTGAAAAACATTAAGCTCACAGGACTTAATAATTTATGTGAAAAAAAACACACACTCACAAAACTCTGCTAAATCCAAACTGTTCAAACAGTCCAAGTCTTTCAGCAGGGATCCATATGCAGCATTGCCAAATCACTTCAAACCATCTGGCAAATGTGCACGTGTTCTTCAAGGCCTATCTAATGTTCTCTTAATGTTCTAGATTCCTTATTAGAACAAGTCAATGAAATCATGTAAATCTACCGCATGGGTTCAGACTATTTCTTCCTAGTCCATTGTTCAATAAAGGATGTACACATTTAATAAGCTTGGATACCTGAGGAATTGGACGTCAGTACTCAAATAAAGAAACAACAAATTATTAATTGTATGCCGTGGCTACAAAAAAATTATAATATTTTTAGCAAAAAATGTATCCACCTGAACAAATTCAAGACATTTTAAATGCAGTACTGATATGTCTGTGTGTGTGTGTGTGTGTGTGTGTGTGTGTGTGTGTGTGTGTGTGTGTGTGTGTCTTTTGACATGCAAAAAACATGCAGCAAAATCGACAAAAAAGAACCAACGGGGAATAAAATGGTGCCGTGACCTGAAGTCAGGTTCTAACAGAACTGGGACACCGGACATTTTCCCAGCCATAAGTGGTCTTCTCCAAACTATTACCACAAAGTTGGAGGCACTCTATTGTATAGATTGTTTTTGGATATAGTACCATTAATTTCCCAGCATGACGATTCCCCTGTGCACAAAGCAAGCCCAATGAAAATATAGTTTACATGGGTCGGAGTGGAAGATCTGGAGTGACCTACTACAGAGCTCCGACCTCAACACTAATGAACACATTTGGGATCAATTGGAACACTGACAGAACCCCAGGCCTCCTCAACCTACATCAGAATCTGACTTTAACTAACACCCTTGTAGCTGAATGAGCACAAATCTCCATAATCACACTCCAATGCCTTCAAGTCTCTCATGTGTTTCGCTATGCATGTAATTTTCTTTATGTGACTCTTTTTTTTTTGTGTATCCCCTTTTCTATGTTTATCTGCATCTATCTCCAAGTGTCTTTCTTCCATGTACCTCCCAGTCTCTTCTTGTGTCTCTCTTTATTTGTCTCTGCATGCATCTGTGAGCGTGTGACTCTTTACAATAAAGTGTCTCTTTGTATGCGCCTATCAATGCGTGTATCCCTCTCTACCCCCCCCACTCTCTTTCTGTATGTATGTGTCCCTCCAAGTATCTCTCACCTCATGTACTAAATCTTTTTGTTTCTCTCTCAGTCTATTTCTGTGTCATTGTATCTGTATGTCTCTCTGTTTCTCTGTAAGTTTCTCTTCATTTGTGTTCCTCTCTGAAAAATGTCTCTCGATGTATGTATCACTTTCTGTGTATTTTTGTGTTTCTTTCTGTGTTTTTTCTCTACCTTTCTCTTGGTCTCTGCAGGCTTATATAGCTCTATGTGTATCTCTCTTCACGTCTCTCTGCAGGTCCCACACTCTATGTGTCACTTTCTTTATGTGTCTACATTTGTATCTCTCTCTCTCTCTCTCTCTCTCTCTCTCTCTCTCTCTCTCTCGCGCTCTCTCTCTCCCTCTATACGTGTGCTCTTTTGTCTTACAATAGATGATCAAGAAGGTGTCTGATCTCCGAATGGCTCCAAACACTTCAGATGATAGAAGAAATAAAAGTTATAACTGATAAATAAATAATTAATAAACTTATAACTAATTTTTAACTTTTTTACTATTAATTTTGTACCATTTACTATATGATATTTTTCTCACAACTGTAGGAACATCTGTGAAATCTTGGGAGTTTCTCTTTCTCTTCATTTTGTCCTAAGGGTATGCATAAGTCATAGACGAAAACTACACAGGATAATCTTTTAGAGCATCACAATAATGATTTTAAATTTATTACAATGTCCTTCAAAAGCATAGCTGTAATAAAAGCCTGACATCCGAATGTTTATGGGATGTTCTTGGGAGCAAGCAGACTTCAGATCTATCCAATCACAAAGAATATAATAAATCTACTGTTGCCAAAAAAAAAAAAGAATCACATCTGTATACTTCAAAAAATGATGACAACAACAAGGTACTTTTATCTGTCTACTTTGCACACATGCCTGAAGCATCAAGTTAACATTCACGCCAATGTTTTTTCCCTTCCTGTTTCCTACATATGCAAGAAGTTGATTTTCCAAAAGCCAAAGCAACTCCAGATAAGCTCTGGATGTGCCAAATGATTTTACATACCAACAGGCACAAAGCCTTGGATTGACAGCTATAACAATCCTGTTTTCATTTCAATTTTTCCATTGTTTTTTTAATTGCAGTTGCTATATAACTTGTTAAATCATAATGTTATACCTTTAAAACAGTGTAGACACCACCAATTGGAGAGTAAAGACTTTGCTTGTTTCTAGATGAAATTCATAACAAGATAGAGATCAGAGATGCCTTTGATTTCCTCTTTCACCAGATATTCATCTCTATTTTTAACAAGCTGCTTCCCATTGATATTTTGGCTAATGGTTCCTCTTGGAACAAAGTGTGAAAGATAGACCTCTACATTGTAGGTTTTATATGTGAAGCCCTGCATGAAAAATAAAAAATACTATTCTGACAAATCTATTTCATTAGATAATAAAATAGCTCTCTCTATTAGATATATAAAACACTCTAATCCTTTTGGGAACTGGGGTAAAAGTCGACCATGTAATAGTTTTCAAATCAAGACAAATCTAAGAATCCATATTATGAACCATTTCTTTCACTGGCAAATAATCTCATGAGTCTAGGTTCTTTTGGTAATAGTTCACTGTTCCTTGAGGGCTCTTTAATTAGTTAGAGATTAATAAAGAGGTTTTATCCATTTGGATTTCTACATTAAATCTTTACTAGTTGCCTCAGTTGGACAAAGAAATCTGACTTATTTTTAGAGAAGTTCAGGTTTTTTTTAATGGTTACTACTTAGATTTTTCTCCAAAAAAAAAAAAAAATAGATTCTGAAAGGAGGCCATCAATTATACATTTCTACATGAAATCTTAATCATTCCCAGAGCAGGACAAACCCAAGATGTATCTGTACAAATCCACCTGTATTCCGACACACTTCATTTATTACCTAATAATCTCAATTTTTATCATTTTGACATCTCTTGGGCATAGTCCTCGGTTCCTCTAGGATTCCTTCAATGGGTAATGTTTAGAGATTTTTCAAGAGATTTTAAAAGGGGTCCCAAGCCAATGATAAGCGATCACCTACTATCTAGGCAGAAATAATCATAGGCTTATAGACATTCAGATCAACATTTGTGTCTGTGCTTTTGAAACATCCACGAAAGCAAAATTACACAAAAGTCTTGGCCAAGCAAGATGCTGCCTCAAAGCTGCTCAAAAATAAAGACGCTTAGAAGAAATGCTGTTTCCTAAATAAGACAGCTCCCGAAAAATACTGACTACATAGCCAAATGGTAGAAAAGTGACATTTTTAAGTGCTGTACTACAAACATCCTGTCTGTTATCCACAAAGTGGTTTGATATATTCATTCTGAATTTAGCTGTTTCATAAACAGTCCATGCTTTCTGTCAAAAAGAGGTGGAAAAATATTTGCATCCATCTTTAAAAAAAGCCTGCAAAGTGGCCTGTTTTTTTTTCTTTCAACTAAACTTTTTAAGAGTGGTCTGACAGATTTCAAAGCACCCCAACACCCCTAATATCATCCCCCCCATCCCCTTTCGCTTTCTCAAAAACTCTTTTGAGACATGGCAGTCCCGTGACCCAAAAAAGAGGCTTATGCTTCCTCAGAAGTGCTTCCAGAGCTTTACGTCTCTTCTCAAACAGCGACGTTCTTGTGTGTTTACCAGGATGCCAAATCACAGACAGGCTTGTGCTCCCTCCCTTCCCTTTCCCTCCTCCTTTACTCGGTTGCACAATGCACCCCTGTCACCAGCCCGTCATGCTTTCAAGCCCACCGTGATCCATCGCTTTCCATAGAGCGCTGCGTCTGTTCTGAACCTTGACACATTCTTTCCTCTGTTGCTTAAATAAACCGCTTTACCCTCGTGCTTTTGACGGGGGGGAAAAAAGTAAACTTCACCTTTCGTCTAAACACAGAGGCATTTTACCCAACGCCTTGGGTATGTCCAACTATTTACATGCACTACTTTTTTTCCTCTGAGCACAAAAACAACTGCCTGTCAGGTAAACAGACTGGACCTTTGAAAAACTCTTAAACAGATGTCTCACATCCCAACATTCTCAGGAATATGGTTGAGTCCTTTCATGGCAACAATAAAAAAAAACTTTGTGTGAAGTCCCCCCCACCGAAACTCTTCACTCTTCCTTTAAGCCAAAAAAAGAGAGATTTCCTGTCAGGTGCAAATAGACTCCGGTCTTTTGTAAAACTCCAAACTCGATGCTTCCCATCTACTTTCATGGCAGCAATGAAATGTTTTGGGTTTTTTTTTTTTTTTTTGAAATACACACCTTAACTTTGGTGTGAAGTTTTCGTTCCTTCCCATCATCTTTTCCTTTTACTTCACCTCATCTTTCATCTAAACACAAAGGCATTTTCCTCAAGCAGAGAACACTTTGGGTACCTCCGACTCGTTTCGTTACACCCCCAGCCCCTTCTATTCAGCAAAATATGATTGCCTGTCAAGACAAAAAAACGGGTTCTGGACTTTTATAAAACTTAAATCTTGTCATTCTCATGAATATATTCACTGCAGCCAGAAACAAAAGTTTTTCCTTCTCACAACTCCTTCTATCAGTCAAAAAATAAACAAACGATTGTAACTAAAACAACATGGTTCCTGCACAGTCAGTGCTTGGACCCCTAATTATGATTTCTTGTCAGGTGCAAATACTCTGGTTCTTTGTAGTATTCTAAACTCGATGCTTCATATCAGTTTTGGTAATGCATCAAAAGTCTACTTTTCCTTGGTAATGCATCAAAAACTACTGTTTTAAGGAATATGTCAGAACACTTCCCTCCTCTTTTCCTTTTAGGCAAAAAAAAAAAGCGCCTACTTGTCAGGTGCAAACAAACTCTGGACCTTTTGTAAAATCTCGTAACCAGACATTTCCCCCTCCCATCATTGCTAGGAACAAACATTTAAAAAAAAAAAGTTTCCTGGCTCTACCTCAGGCTTCAAAGAGAGCATTTGCAATTGTAGAGAGCCCGTTGGCAGGCGTTTTAAAAGCCATTCATTAGCGGGTGTGTGGATTCAAAAAACTTCTCCCATCTCAGCTCAAAATAACGGTCTTGCCTTTTGTAGTCGGGCTCGGGCCACAAAACAAAGCATCTTTTGCTTTTTCTGTGTGTGTTCCCAGCTTGCTGCAAGATACACGCTCAGTATTGTTCTTGATTATCAAAAGCACAATGCCAAGATAATTTTCCAAGCGCAGAAACCCATTAAGGGGGGAAAACGGGGTGGTCTTTTAGTTGGCCGAGTCACAGAAAATGGCAAAGCCAAGAAACAATTAGGAATTACAAATGGAATATTTACAACACATTACTTACACTCTTAAAAATAACAGCAGCATAAAAAAGTTATTTCTAACCAGTGCAACTCAGGACTCATTTTTAGTTTTCTAAAAACCTTTTTCAAATAAACATTTAGTATCAAACCTTTGTAGGTAAAAATATTTGTGAGTTTTTTGAGGCATAATGGAACAAAGGAATCATCCAGAATCCAAAAAAAATGTTCAGCAAATGTTCAGCAAAACAAACACAATTTTGGAATAAAAAAACTTGACTAAAAGTCTTGACTTGTGTTCAAGCGACCAATTGAACACGATAACAATCCGAACTAAGATCACTCAAATCAATCTTGCAATAAAAATGACTTTTTCTTTGTGTTAAGTAGAAAACAAAACTTTTTGTGTACATTATTTACAAAAACAAAGCACTGAAAGACAAATTGGGAAGTGTCATGTCATTGTTTGAACTGAGCATCTTAACTCAATATTTCGGGATATTTCAACTTAATATCTTGTTATTTTAAAATATTACTTATGGCCAAGCATCAGATGTACATTTTTTGCACAAAAATCAATTCAACCAACACAACAGATAAGAACAAATGCTTATATAAATTATTCAAATTATATGCTAATATTCATATAATTGCCTATTAAATTAGGAGATAATATATCTATAATTGACAGGCTGTAACATATTCATTATGACAAGTTAATTAGTTAATTGGGTTGAAATAATAGCAAGATCCAATTTAAATAGCAACACCATATCCTTAAACAATGAACAATTTCCTTGGAAAACCAAGCTGGAAATGAAAATACGATAAGATCTTATAGTAGCTAGTGATTCATTTGTAATAGTCAACTATTATCTTGAAATAATAATGAATTTAGTTGACAGGAGTTATTACGTCAGAATAACAAGTTACGTCATAATAACATGCTGTTAAAGTTAGAAAAACGGGGTTTGGAGGCAAAATAACGGTACATCCAGCTGAAATAATGAGTTACAGAGCGTTCTCACTCTATACTTTTCGCATCTTGCGGTCCAAATCTTGCACAAAAAAAAGCCCCGCAATGGGAAGTGCGGTGGAGCAACGCGCACGTCGGGGATGCGCAAAACGCGCAAATGCACAATAATACACGTATATGAAAAGCAGTCCACGCATATCTATACGAGTTTATACACCACATCACAGGGCAGATATACGGGTTTCTCACCCTCGCTGGTGTCCCGCAGGTACTTTTCTGTGGACAGTCCTGTTGCTCCAAACGAGCGCTCGCGCAGTAATACTTCTGCTTCACCAGCCAGTCGTCCAGTCCTTTCCTTGCCAAGCAGGCATTCACTACAAAACTATCACCTGCCACGAACAGCAAAGAAAAAAGTGCATTGAACACGAGAATGCACATAAATAAGCACAATAATATGGATAAAGTCTTAAAACTTGTGGTGCGGTTTGCGCCACGGAAAAGCGCAACGGGCACGTTATAACGCCTCAACAGCTCATAATGCGCTAATACTACATTTCCTTTCACATGCAATCAGTGAAACTCACTCACCTTCCGGGCTTTCCCTCGGTTTACAGATTGCAGCTTTAGGGAAATTTGGGAAGGGAAATGGGAAAACTGTGTTAGTAGATGCAAAATGCACAAATACAAATGCAAAAATAAAACGATCAAATAAATGCATGGGAATATTTACCATGTTTGGAATGGAGTTTACCCATTTCTCCGCATCAGACTGCAGGAACAAAACATCAGATCGGTTGTAATCCAACAAAACCCCAAAGCGTGATCCTCGGTCCACGGTGAGAGCGAAATGCGCGCGCGGTTACATCCGACGCCGAGCCCGAGCGCGAGTGGTAGCTCTGATCACCCTCACGCGCGCATTTGCCCTCCCAGGCCCGCCTCTTACTGCCCCTTTGGGTTGCCAGATTCATTCTTGTGGTTCCCTCCTCAGAATCAAAATCAGAATCAGGTTTATTGGCCAAGTGTGTGGACACACACAATGAATTTGGATCCAGCTGTTAGTGACTCTCAAAGTACAGACATAAATAGAAACTATACATTTAGCTTGGACTATACAAGACAAAACAGACAAGACAAGACAATAAAGAGAATGTGAGACAATATAGACAGTATGAGGCTCCTGATCAGAGCCTTGTCCACATTGGACAATAAGTCCCAGGGCGGAAGAAAATATTGGTTAAATACACACTGACCAGGCGTATTGATTATGTCCAACGACAATAAGTCTGTCTGTTAGCTGGGCAATTAATGATATAAATTCTCATAGATCAATAATGAAAGAATGATGGTGCAGTGTGGTTAATCCTGTGTGGTTTATAAGTTGCATTTAACATGTTTCTCCTCTGAAGATATGTTCTTCAGGTCTCCAAAATGCACAGGGAGCTAATTGACTGCAATAATTGCTGTTTTAAGAAGCTAATTATCAAATGTTTGTCACTAAAACAATGTAGCTAGCGTAATTCGCTGTTGTTTACTGTTGTTGTGCTGCATTTCAAATCCAAATTGTTTTGTGAATGGTTCAATAGAACAGAACCACTAGCCACTATTGAAGCAGAAAAATCGTGCATAAAGTTGCTTTATATAAACTTCATATGCTCAGACAGACCAAAAAATAAAAATGCACTTGAGTAAAGACATACATTTATTCCATGTCACACTTTATACATTCTGGTTTGGGAAATGACATCATTTCAACTTGTAAATGATCATTTTAAAGACACCATGAATGCAGCAAAGAATTACTAGGATAAATACAAGACAAATTTTACACCACATGAAGAAAGAGGCTTTTACTTGTCACATATAAATTATAACACAGTGAAATTATTTCTTTGCATATCACAGCTTGTTAGGAAGCTGGGGTCAGAGCATAGGATCAGCCATAATACAGCACCCCTGGAGCAGGGAGGGTTGAGGGCCTTGCTCAAGGGCAGCTGGAAGATACTGGGACTTGAACCCTGACCTTCCTATCAGCAACCAACCACTGAGCTACCATTTCCCCTGACATCAGCGGTAGCACACCTACAAAAATGTCACCTCAGCATAATCAGGATATGTGTTGAGAATGCTGTAGAACTGAGTAAACATCTGGCAAGCATAGTTCCAGTGTGGTCCCTTGGATATTGATTGATATGAGGGTGATAGATGTGCTATAATTATAGCAGTAACTAAAATCTACGAAATGCATACATATTGAAGCTAAAACTAAAATGACTACAGAGAGTACTGTACCATCAGGACCATTTAGGTGTATAACATTGGAGAAATTAGGGATTCTTATCAACCTGGCAGAATCCATGTCTCAGTTCTGAGAGTAGAGGAGGCGCTTACACAAAGTGTTTTATTGGACCAAGGCGGTGCATGAAAGCAAGCCTGGAGTCTTTTGGACTTTCTGTATCTGAAAAAAAGAGCAGCGCTATGTTCAGTCCAAACTAAACCAGAAGCAAATTAAGACTTATTGGTAAAGATAAATAGATGAGATTTGCTGTTAAAGGCAGGTCAGATCAGTAATCAATTAAAACCAGAAAAGTGTTGGAAAGAGTCAATTAAATAAAGCATAGAAGAAAAAGTCTATTCTAAGACACCTGAGATATATTTCCAATGAAATAATCCTGAAATGCCATATACTAGAATATCATATACCCTACATACCCATCTTACATTCACCAGCCCAAGCCAAGTGCACAGACACACACACACACACACACACACACACACACACACACACACACACAGACTGTGAGAAAGACACAAGTCAGACATGCATCAAAAGACCCAAGACCTCCTGTCACTCCAAACAGTAGATCTGATTTAATAAAAAGGAGTGCATATGAGTGTAGATTACACTGTGCTTACACCTACTTCTCTGTTATATTGTTTATCATCATCTCCGTTTAGACAGCATAATGTATCAGCAGCAGAAGCAGTAGCAGTCTACAGATTATCTGATCGCACCTGCACATTTTATAATAGCAAGAAATAGGTCAGAACCATGGTGTCACCATAGTAATAAATTTGCACAGATAAAAACAACAAAAAAGCCAGCTTCAACCAATTATAACACACCCGTCATCTACAATGTTTACTACACTGATATTAAAGCCACAATAGATATTTTTTATCTCTATTTACTGTGGCTGGTGTGTGTCTATTATTTTAAAAAGAAATATGAACTAGGTCTTAAGGAAAGATGTACTGTACGTTGGAAAACTCTGGTTCAGCTTATGGTGTGGCTAAGTTTTGGGCTGGAAAAATGTCAGCTGAAGTCTGTACCCACCACAGCATTTGAAATAATGTAGTATAACTGATAACTGTTCTAGAAATGTTTTGTTAAAATGTACTATACCTTCATGGCAACATCTACTACTAATTCATGCTATTGTAATACAGTAGATGCAGTATAAAGTTAGCATTGTCTTACTTAAATATGCAAGGCTTTCTTTGAAAAAATAAATTTTCTGGATAAAAGCATTTGTTGCTCTAAACCTGAAAATATACTGTTCAGCATTGATGGATCCTAAAGTGCAAGTTGCCCATTTCACAGGCATTAATACACTCCCATACCATCAGAGATGCAGCTTTTTGAACTGGGTACTGATAAGAAGACAGATCATCCCTCTCCTCTTTAGTCCAGAGGACATGGTGTCCATGGTTTCCAAAAAGAAATAAGAGCAGTTTTCCCCTTTGCCTCAGTACATTTTAAATGAGCTTTGGCCCAGAAAGGATGGCAGCATTTCTGAATCATGTTCACATATGGCTTCTTATTTGCATAATAGATATTTAACCTGCATTTGGGGATGACATGGCAAACTGTGTTCCAAGAAAGAACTCTTCTGTCGGTGTTAATGAGCCCATACACTGTTTCCATTACAGAAACATGACTGTTTTAAATGCAGTGCAGCCTAAATGCCCTTGTCCCTTGTGCTAAAGACAGATTATTTGAAACTTTGAATGATATTACGTACTGCAGTTGTTGTTGTCTTTAACAGATCAGACCCTTTCTTCTGAGACACTCTGCCTCTCTAGGATACAGTATTTATACCCAATCATCTTACTGACCTGTTGACAGTTAACCTAATTAGTTACAAAATATTTCTAACTGTTTAATTTCAATAACACTTTCTTTTTCCAGACTTTTGTTGCCCCAGGGAAACTTTATTGGGGCATGTTGCAGCCATCAAATTTAAAATGACTTTATTTTTTCTTTAGAATTGTACATTTCCTCAGTTTAAACATTTATGTTTTACTTTGTTTGATTGTGAATAAAATATGGGTTTATAAGATGTGCAAATCTTTGCATTCTGATTTTATGTAATTTTTGTGCAGTTTTCCAACTTTCTTGGAATTGTGGTTGTATATCTTTAAATATCTAATTTCTGAATACAATTTCTTTTATACATTTTTTACAAAGAGGATACGATTTGGTAATGCACCTACTTTTGATCATACAACAAGCACAAATATTGAACTATAGACCTGTATAGATGAGAGTGTATTTATACTTGCTCATATGTCATTATGTCATTATGCACAGTTTTTACAACAAGTTATTATTGTACCCCAACATCACACACCAAGGCTGGGAATAGCCAGCCTGTTTCTAAGACACACTTCCTGTACTTTGATGCAGGCAGCAGAGAGATGGCTTTTCTCATAAGCTTTTTTGTGTCCTGTATAAGGGGGATGCATGAGGAAGGATTGCATGTTTAAGTGTGGAAAAAGAAAAATCTAAAAGAATAAATTAGCTCTAATTATATCTGATGGATTAACAATGAGCAAGCACGAGGATAATAATGGTGCCAGGACAATGTCCACATGGTACCAATATATTGCCACTCTCACACTACCTTTCAACCCTAATCATATTAATATACTGCCCCATTCACTTTAATATATGGCCTTGATAATACCAGTATAATGCCCCACTTATAACATAATATAGCCACACTCATAACAATATACTTCTCCAATTTTACCAATATACTCTAGTGCTCATACCAATGTACAGCTCAGCTCATACTAATATACCAATATACCGCACCACACATACCAATAAATACTGCCTTGATAAAACCAATATACTGCTCAGATGAAACCAGCATACTGCCCCGCTATTACAAATATATTGTACTGGCAAAAACCAATATATTGCCCAGATCATACCAACACACTGCTCCAATCTTATCTATTTACTGTCAATACACTGCCTGATCATATGAAAATATTGCGCTAACAACATCAGTATATACTAGTATATTGCAGGTACTGCTAGATACTGCACTATTCATCCCAATATATTACTAAAATCATACCAATATTCTGCTCCATTGATAAAAAATTAGATTTATTTCCCATACAAACTGCATGAGTCATAATACACCACGTAATATGATTCAATTAAAGTAAAAATGTTTCTTGAATATTGACCCAATTCCAGTGAGTACTTATCTGATTCCTACCTACTCTTTAGCTAACAAATGCTACCAATATACTATCCAAACCTTTAACATTTTGTAATCTGTGTCCAAACTCATCCATAAAAAAGTTTTTATTTACAACCAATCAAGAACCCACCTGTTACAACTCATCATTTGTTTGAAGACCACGACTAATAGATTTCACAAGTAGAATCAGGTGCTATTCTGCTTGTTTGTAATATAAGCTAAACTGCAGATAAAATTTGCAGATCACATTAGACACCCCTGGTTTAGTGGAAGCTAAAGAACTCACAACACTTCTGTTTATTTTTTCTCTAACAATGGAAAAGAGAGAGAGAAAGAGAGAGAGAAAGAGCAGCTGCAGAAGTGCTTGCTGGGCATGTAGTCTTACTTCCTGCGGAACAAAGGCAGGCCATGTGTGCGTGAGAGTAGACAAGGGCAGTAACAAACCAAGCCCCAGTTGGTCATGATGGTGAACCTACAACATTGACCAGCATGCAATTAATAATAAATAAAACATTTAGGTGTGTACTGTTACAGGAAATGCATCAATGACAGGAAAATGTGACAATGCCTTCTTTACTACATTCTTCTTTCTCCTCATCTATTGAAGTTAATCAAACCAAGACAACCTCACTCTCCTGAAGACTTTCTTGTAGTAGAAAACTGTTAATAAGTGCTAACAATTTTCCTTCCATAAACATTAAATGAAAATCACCTTACAAAAAAACTGTACTATGTAACTTACATTTTCTTAATTTTCTTTTGTTAAATAATGTTTTTTAAATCCATTTAGTAATACTTTCAGGTCACATCTAATGTCTGCCATATCACTCACTGTGAATGAATTATTATTATAGAATAACCAACAAATTGATATGAATACATGAACATAAAATGAAATCTAAAATATTCTATTTATTTAGTAAGTAATTTTACTCCATAAAATATGGTTTATATACCATTGAAAAAAAAGATAATTAAAGATAATTAGCAGTCATGAATCACTTTCTGAATTCGAACTTTTTTAAACTGGCTGATTCCTTGTTTCCTAGCTAGAAGCTTAGCCTGTGCTTGTTGGCTTGTTGTGCAAAAATGAGAGAAAAACTTTCATCTAAGAATTCTGTTTCATGTCCTAAGAAGCCAGACACACACAGCTACTAGCATTCAGGCCCCAAGTCTGTTAAACATGTTTACTACTTTCTTGAATGAAACTCACCACACAAACACACACACACACACACACACACACACACACACACACACACACACACACACACACACACACACACACACACACACACACACACACATACTTCAGCATTACTCTGTCAAATCTAATCTTTGTTTTATTTTGCACATGCAGTATTTGATGTGTCCGATCATTTCTTTGAAGTCTAGAAGATGAAATCTGATCTTGTCTAGACCACTTGGATTCACATTTGTTTCAGTAAGAAAAAAACACACAAGCTATAAAGTTAGGGTCTAGTGAAGTGCGAAAAAAAAAGAAAAAGGACATCAGAAACATTTTTTTTAAGATTTTAAAATTAAACCAAGGTAAAATGTCTATTAGAAGAAGAGACAACTACTATAATCTCAAGCTGGGTTCCGTTCTGGAGGCCCTTTCCTTTGAATGCACCTGTGCCATTTCATCTGAAGAGGAACATTTAGTCAGCATTGTATTCGGACACCGATGTCATCATGTCCTGTTGTCACTCACTAACAATCAACTTTGAAATAGATCACATTTTTTTTAACACCTTAACTCTAAGAGTTAAATAGTATGTTAACTAGCATGTCAGACTAGGTTTTGGAAATAACAACAACAATTAGAATAATCATATATTGGATTTCAGTTCTTCAAAAACTGATTTTAATTGCAGAGCTGATCACAGGAAAAGTGGAATCTGCTGTCAATATGGTGAGACCCAAGACAAATTATTAAGCTTGCAAATGAAAAAAAGGGTGTACAAGGTGATATACAGTACAGACCAAAAGTTTGGACACACCTTCTGATTCAAAGAGTTTTCTTTATTTTCATGACTATGAAAATTGTAGAGTCACACTGAAGGCATCAAGGGCTATTTGACAAAGAAGAAGAGTGATGGGGTGCTGCGCCAGATGACCTGGCCTCCACAGTCACCGGACCTGAACCCAATCGACATGGTTTAGGGGTGAGCTGGACCGCAGAGTGAAGGCAAAAGAGCCAACAAGTGCCAAGCATCTCTCAGGGAACTCCTTCAAGACTGTTGGAAGACCATTTCAGGTGACTACCTCTTGAAGCGCATCAAGAGAATGCCAAGAGTGTGCAAAGCAGTAATCAAAGCAAAAGGTGGCTACTTTGAAGAACCTAGAATATGACATTTTTCAGTTGTTTCACACTTTTTTGTTATGTATATAATTCCATATATAATTCCACATGTGTTAATTCATAGTTTTGATGCCTTCAGTGTGAATCTACAATTTTCATAGTCATGAAAATAAAGAAAACTCTTTGAATGAGAAGGTGTGTCCAAACTTTTGGTCTGTACTGTAGCTGGAAATAGTCAGTGCTGGTTTCAATTTGACAATTGAGCACACAGTAAACAGATTTAATATACTTGAGAAAGAATACAGGGATAAAAAAAATCAACAACAGCAGCAGTGAACTGGTTATGCATTCACATAAACAACAGACTCGTGACTGGTAAGCAATTGAATTCAGTTCACCTCAGCCCAGCACTGGTATAGAGCCAGGTCCAAAAACCAGAAAAAGAACTGTTTTAATAAAAAAAAAGTAATGAGTTCAGAGTACAGCAGCCGCAAGTCCAAAAAGAACAATGGTTCAGTTTGAAAATTAAATTTGAAAAGAATCCAAATTAGTGAGCACCAAACAATAAATCAGAAGATAAAAACAAACATTGACAATGCAAATGCAAGAAATAGTTCAAATGAGAAGCAGCAAAAATGGATGCAAATAGGACATTAACTTGACATGGCACTAACTCATATTTAGAAACATAATCAATGGTCAAAGGGGCAACTTTTTTTTTTTTTTTCTTTGGCAGAAATGTTGTTTGTTTACACATTTGACCCACAACTTGCATTAATTATACTAATCCTTGTGATAAAACACAAAACAAAATAAATGTCTGCTCAGTATGTTACCACAAACAGTACATATTGTAGTACATTCTGTCATGAAAAGCCAAAAAGCTTTAATAGCATGAAAATTGAATCCTTAATGTAGCTATTAAAAAGCAAATAGAAGGTTTGAAGAAAGACTAAGGGATGTCTTGCAGCACTGCTGAATTTTGGGGCTGAGAATTTCTGCGTGTTAGCTTCACCTCCTGATAGGCTGCTTTTTGAAGCGGTTGGGGGTTTGCACCCCATCCAGAAAGGGGGACACAATTAGTGCAGTGAGGCACAAACAGTAGGGAGTCCCCTTTGATGTGAGGATCAAAAAAAAGAAGGAAAGAAAGAAAGAGAGGAGCTGCATGTTTTTGTCAAAAATGACGCCGTTGCCAGATTCAGTAATGCAGAGTGTTGTTTATGATGTTCATTAATTACCAATTGTATATCAAAACACACTCGGGTTTGAGGCTGGGGAGGGGAGGGGTAAGAATAAAGATGCTAATGAAAGAGGAACGAGTGATGCGTGAATTTCGAACAAAACAGGACAGTAAGTAAGACAAGGACAACAGGAGAGTTGAAAAATGGATGCAAAGTTTATCAAAAATAGAATTCTTGATTCTGATTGGCCAGAACATGCTTACAAATCTTAATAATATATTTATTATATATATATACCCAAATGAACTATCAATATCCATTTCAAACCTTCTGTTTATGTCTAAGATTTTAGAAAAGATTGTGTCTGCCCAGTTATGCTCCTTCTTTCAAGAAAGCAACTTCTTTAAAAAGTTTCAGTAAGGATTCAGGCTTCATCATAGCACAGAAACTGCACTAGTTAAAATAACGACTGACGTGTTTTTAGCTTTGGACCAAGGCTACATCTCTCTGTTAGTTTTACTATATTTTAGTGCTGCATTTGATACTGTAGATCATGACTTTCTCCTAAATAGCTTCCAGAATTACATAGGCTTTCAAAGACAGGTATTAAGTTGGTTTAAATCCTACCTGTCATATCGTTACCATTTTGTAGATTTAAATGGAGAACTATCCCGGATAATGCAAGTAAAATATGGGGTGCCACAAGGTTCAGTTCCGGGCCCCCTGCTTTTTATAATATACATGCCTCAATTTGGAAATAATATTAGAAAGCATGGGTTAACTTCCACTGATATGCTGATGATACCCTGCTATATATACACACTGGCGATCAAAATTAAAGAACAATTAATAAACAATTGAGCAATTCTGATAATGTCATCTTCACTGCTCAACAGTTGAAGGAGTTTTTGTCCTGTCTATACCATGCTACCAGAACACCTTTTCCACAAATTAACTGAGGAATTTAAAAAAAAACATTATTTTGCAGAAAACACACTGATCAAAATTAGAGAACAACAATGACTGTAGCATGGAAAAAGATTACAACAACATTTTCTGAAGGTTACAACAGGTGCTGGATCTTAAGGTTTCTTCCTCATACCATCTAAGGGAGTTTTTTCTTGCCAGGTTTCAGGCTGCGCATCAGGGATTAACATAATGCCTTTATATAACACATAAAAACACATAATGCCATTATTGTTCTATAATTCTTACATTCTGTAAACTGCTTTGAGACAATGTTCATTGTGAAAAGCGCTATAGAAATAATTTGAAATTAAACTTGAACATGTATGTAAGGCAGTGGCGGGCCGTGCATTTGGTACCTGGGCCTTCAGTGGGGACTTACCCGACTTAATCCACCTCTTAATGCCACCACTATCACGTCGCAATTATAGAAACCATTAATACAATACAAAAACAAATTAACAACACGTGGCATTACAGAGAGAGAGATTTCGCATATGGAGGGTGAATACCATTTTGATAAAGCACGCTCCAAACCTCTACACTACAACCCCAACTGTACCACCTACATCATCTGAAGCAGTTGAGAATCAATATTTTTCTAATAACATGACAAAAACTTGAAAAACTTTAATAAAATACAATCTATTCACCAGAGATGCAGACTCATAAGTTGCGCTGCTCCTCAGAGACTATAAGCCAGTGGTACTGCTCGTATTCACTGGTCTGGAAGTGGAAAACAAACCCTTTCCCAGGCTTAGACACACTAGTTAGCTTCAGGGTTGGCCGACCTCCTCACAATGTCTAGCTTATCTTAAAAAATTTTTAAGTATGTCCGTGACCAAATCAATTCCTCTTCCTCCATAGGCATAAAAAAGTCTAACTCAACTGTATTAATGTGTGCAGAGCTACAGACGTGTTTTGCCAGTCGAACTTGGCTGTAACAGTTTCCCTCGGACCAACCAATTAGAGGACGGAAAAATGCTGACGATATTCTGGGCCAGCTAGCTGTCCTGTGAGGCGAATATGAAATCTAATTGGTTAAAGAAACAAAGCTATTTATTAAGGAGACTATGGTAAAAGGGCCAGCAGAACAGACATTGAAGGCCTGGGGCAGATTAGATTGACATAGCAGCACATAGAGGCTGAAACTTGGACAAATCTGATTGGACAAAAAATCTGACATCCACATACACGTACTGGAAGCAGTGCAGCCAAGAGAAACGCTATGAAATGAATAGAATAAACTGTTGGGAATAAATTAATAACATTTCTTGGAACAAATATTGAATGTAGGTTGTAAATGTAGGTCAGTGCTTCTGATAGTGTTTAGGCCAGCAGAGATGGTTTTGCGGGCCCTGACCACCCGCAATGATGTAAGATATATAGATACACATACATATATGGGAAATAGTGGTAACTGCGAATGTCATAAAAGGAGCACATTATTCATGCATGTTGATAGATGATTTTTTATTCATTGTTAATAAAAAAAAAAAATTTTGTCTAGATAAACTTGGTTAGTGGAGAAGATGAACTTCATGTGTTGAACCATGTATGAGAAAGCAAGGAGAAAGAAAGATTCAAAGAGCAAATGAATAAGTGGAAGTGAATAGGGAAAAGGGACAAAGGGAGATACTGGAGAAAATAAGTACAGAGAGAGAGAGAGAGAGAGAGAGAGAGAGATTACAAGGCAAAAGAACTGGGGTGAAATGAACAGGGTGTTAAGAATATGGACAAAAAGCAAAATAGAGAAGACAGACAAGAGAGGCAGATATTTTTTGTCGTTTGCTGCTTGTATGTGTGTCTTTGAAAGAGAGAGGAGAGAGAGAGAGAGAGAGAGAGAGAGAGAGAGAGAGAGAGAGAGAGAGAGAAAGATTTAAGCTGGAGATTTTTTCTTTAGAGATAAGAGGAGCCACCAAAATAGGCAAAAGCTTCAAAGTCAGGGAGAGGCTCCCGTGGGACAGCACTGTAAAGCTTTGCCCTCTACACACACACAGACACACATCCTTCAAGCCACATTACCCACATATGATTTCATGTTGTGTAAGTGGCAGCTGCACATCCCGCATCAGGGTGAAAGTGTGAGCCCTAATGAGGTCAATAAAAAATACAAAAACCTAAAAAAACCTTTTTAGTGTCAAAGAAAAATCTTAACACCGCACACATCTAACAGTGCTGCTAAGTAAGGAAGGAAGGAAGGAAGGAAGAAAGAAAGAAAGAAAGAAAGAAAGAAAGAAAGAAAGAAAGAAAGAAAGAAAGAAAGAAAGAAAGAAAGAAAGAAAGAAAGAAAGAAAGAAAGAAAGAAAGTTCACTGCAGAAGCAAAATGGTGGGGTTTTTTTTGTTTTCTTTTAAATCTGTGCTTTTTACCCAGATTCCTTCAGAAACAGGCAGAGTTGTCATTACCCTCCAGTTCAGCTGTAAAACATGCACATACAATAATTTTTTTCACTGCAATAAAAATGATTGTCCTGCTCGTGCGTGTCCATGGCTGATCACATTGAACAAACTGATCATGATGAAGACTTTTTATTTAAACTAAGGTTATACAAGTTCAGCTAATAAAAGTCTTTTTTAAAGTCATAAAACACTGAAATAACGGCGTGGTGCTGGCAGAATGAAAAAGAATGAAAAATATCCTTCATTTTACTTTGTGGTGAGGGGGAAAAGATAGAATTTGGGGGGAAAACAAAAACCACTTTGTCCTTAATGCCCAAAAAATAGGATATACAGAGAAGGAGACGGTAGAAGTTTAAAAAAGCAACATTTAAACTAGAATTACATTCTTTACACCACAACAAAGCAGAAAAGCAGAGAAAGAAAGAAAGAAAGAAAGAAAGAAAGAAAGAAAGAAAGAAAGAAAGAAAGAAAGAAAGAAAGAAAGAAAGAAAGAAAGAAGGTGCATACATCCTGTTTTCGTGAGCATTCTACATGATTCTACGTACAAATGAATTCATAAAGTTATGTATTCCTAGACCATGACCTATTTGGGTGATTATGAGGAGACATTCAAAAAAACCTTCCATACGTATCCCCCACGCCCAACCCAACAATAAAATGAACATAACTGCGATTTCATATCATAATATCGAAGTCTAAGTAGGGGGGTAACGGGGCCACATTTTTTCAGGGTAAAAGGTAGATATACATCAAGACTCTTTTATGTTGAACTTCCCCTAAATGTCCGAACATGTCCAAATCATTGGCTATTTTTAAATGACAGGTGAACACCTGCATCTTTCTGAAATACTTGAACTGTCACTTATTTTTCCTGTTTAATATCCTTACGCTAAATAAAAGTGTGCTATAATTCCTCTAAACAGAGTTAAGAGGCTGATGGCATCCTAAGATTGCAACTTAGTGAACCAGTGTTGATTGATTCATTCGTTGCTCTGGATAAGGGCATCTAATAAATACCGTAAATGTAAATGTAAATGTAGTTAGCAAAAATGTTTGGTTGTATCCAAAATATATAAACTAAGCTAACAAATCTGAAGCAGTAAAATGGATGACAAATGAAATGAACTAGATTCTGCTTAATTACTAAACAAATTAATTGCTTTTTTTTTTTACATTCATTGTATTGACACTGCATTAATAGTTTATTGTAATATTTAGTGGTCTTGGCCTTCAATTTATGCTAGTCCTTGGATTCAAAGAGGCAGGTGCGTGTGTGTGTGTGTGTGTGTGTGTGTGTGTGTGTGTGTGTGTGTGTGTGTCCTCCACCTCAGGCAGAGGAAGTTTCCTGTTTCCTTAAGGAACAGATCAAACGCTTGGCAGGATCTGCCACCTCTACCCACAAATCCCCTCTGTGTCCCTGACACTTTCTGCAGATGTGTATGAGCCTGACTTTGCGTGCGGCCTCACCAGCCCACTTCATATAAACAGTCCTATGTGTGTTAGTTTTGGTGTGTGTGTGTGTGTGTTTCAGGGCCTTGTACTGGGTCTCTCCAATGTTCCAAAGACCTTCAGGAAATAAACACATGACTGTGTCTCACGAAAACAGGCCCACAGGGTTCACATTTAGGCCATGGAGTGTTTTCTACATAACAAGTAACATAACACGTTCATAATATATATATATATATATATATATATATATATATATATATATATATATATATATATATATATATATATATATATAGAAACATGACATATGTATGGGCTGCAGTTAACTCCAGAATTATTGGCACCCTTTATGAAAATAAACAGTAATTTAGGTAACACTTTGTTATAAGGGTTTGCAATTATCCACATGTAACTACTATCCTGTAAAAAAAAAAAACTGAATGCATGCATTAATAATATGGGCATAAGGAAGGAAAACAACAGTTTAAAAATTATTGGCACCTCTAATCTTTTAATGCCTTTATCTTAAAGAAAGAACAGAGAGAAATACAACATCCCACAGATTAGCATGGATCACAGTAAGTCTACTGTACATTCCTCATTCAATGAACATCATTATGAAACTGACATTATGTATAAAAGTTGATATTATTATTATTATTATTATTATTATTATTATTATTGTTGTTATATTATTACTAATATTTTAGTGCATTCATTCAAAATTCAGCATACTTTTCTATATAATAGTTGTCCTATATATGTAGACTATAATATATTTAATTATATAAAAATAATAAAGGCGGATAATGTGCAGTATGGCGATGCTAACCAGCCCTGTTTTATAGAGACCGCATTGAGATAGTAGTCTTAAAAAAAAAAAAAACGTTGAGGAGAACATCTGGAAAAAGTATGGCTCCGCTTAAAGTGAATCACATTTCCCACTCTGTTTTGGCTATCCTTCATAGATTATGCTTTTGTTTTTTATTTCTTTAATTTTTTCCATCTAACTATTCCTTTTCCCTCTGCCTTATTCTGTATGATCACCACTCAAATCAACACACAGAATTAATTATTGAAAACAAAGAACCATTGTCAGTAGCCTACTGATCTCTTTATTTATGTTATATTCACCACTTTAAAAACTGCTTTTAAATAAAAACTTAAGAATTCAAATCTGCAGCTCAGAAAAACAAAGCACAAACAATATACAAGATTCAATTGGTAAAGGCAGCACAACATCATTATGGATTCCAAACATAAATTAGGCAATTATAAAGGCATGGTTTTACCTAGCTAGAATTTATACATTTCCAGGAATATTAAAATATCTTGCAGATATATTGAAAAAAAGTTCTTATATACAGTATATATATATATATATATATATATATATATATATATATATATATATATATATATATATATATATATATATAAACACATTTTCACTCATCCATATTCTAAGAAACAATGCTTAAATGGACTTTCATGCTTCCTACAAATTCTGTGTTAAATTATGGCAACCTCACTTGTATGAAAATTGATGTGGAGATAATTATCTTATATGCTACCACAGTGCTGTTGAATTCTCAATTTTATTTGGTCAGAAGGGTTTTATCAGATTTTTTTTAAGAGCAGCTCAAACTGCTAAGATCTGCACATTGGAAATCCACATGATCAGATTTTAAAATGTGTTTATAGATGCTATAAATAGATCATTATATATTCATCCCAGAGGGAAATTCATGCATTTTATTAGATAGATACATAACATTAGTGATAATCTTGATGTTCCACATCAAACATTACTGAGTTATAAAAGGAATAAAAGAGTTTGACATACTGTTATTCGAAAGTAAGCCAATTAAGCATGCAAACAGTAACTCTACTTCATCACCCCACCCTGTTGTTATTCAAGGTTTTATAACAGCACACATACACATGTTTTATTCTTTACTCATTTGCTTCAGTCAGATTATTTTTGAGGTTTTGAAGTTGATGCAGATGCCAAACTTTAGGATTTACATTAACAATAAGATTTACATTTTTTAAACAATCTTACATTCAGAACTGAACACTTGTTCCACTTTTAAGTTTGCAAACTTTTATATAAAACACTATAATAATAAACAGTTGCAATTTCTATTGAAGTTGACCTTTATGAAGATTTATGTAATGCGTCTGTCACTCCTTATCAGCATGCTTAATCCCTTTTCTTTTATACGCGACCAAACCTCACCCTTTTCACATTAACAGCTCTTTAATTCCAGATGAGTGATCTGATATGCTTTCTGTTCAGAATTTTATCCTATCTTTAATCTTAGGAATGCTTTTCAAAACATCGCTCATTTCCAAAAGTAAAATGAACACCATCTAGTCGAGTGGAATAATGAAGAAAAAACTTAAAAGGCTGTAAAGCATGTTTAACAGTCAAAAGAAAAACAAACAGAAGATATTTTTTTTATATTATGATTTGGACTTCATAGCTTTCCTTTGAGCCTTGTAATTAAAAAGTTGGCCTGATGTGACACAATCAATTTCTGAGGCAACATACTCCAAAATCCTTATGTCCCAGTGTAATTTCAGCTGGATACCAAGACATTATAGAGTGCAATACAGCCAGACATTGCAGGATTAATATTTTTGTTCAACAAAAAGATATCTGACGCTCCTGTACGTGACTCTGATTTATTACTATGTAATAAATAGTCATAACATGTTTAAAGATAACAGGTGTATAGTCAAGCTGCTTCATATGTTCTTTGTTTGCTGAGTAATATTCAGTGATATTAAGAATATTAACACAGACATACTATTATACAAAGTGAAGCTGCATTGTTTCTGCTAAATATAGAAAGATCAAAACACCTGGGGGGGGTTTAACAGGAAAATAATAAATGGTTAAGGTGGTGTTATTTTTGATGTTGCGATACGGTCAGTTTATTGTTTTCAGCATGTCTTGTTTAAGTGTTGTATTTACCTATACCATAGCAATTTGCTAGTAATTACATTCAATATTATTATTTCTAAGTTTCTATTAGCAATTAGTCTATAGCAGCTACTATTCATTTTTTTCAGCTCATCATGAATAAAAAAAGGTCCTTCATCATTAATTTTCCTATGTTGTAAAATATTATGTGTTAGCTATGACTGTCATAAACTATTAACACTGGAGACTCTTCCAGTAAATTCCCCTTAAAGAAAACTTCAACATTTCAACAATTTTGCCATTTGTTCCTTTGAGACCTCTGAGGTAAAATAATAGAAATAATAATAATTATATAATAATAATAATAATAATAATAATAATAATAATAATAATAATAATAATAATAACCATGAAAAACACAGCCACAGCTTGAAAGTTCAACTTGTCAGCATGGGGTAGTCTTTTCAACTGTCAGCTTTGTTGTACAAGTAAATTAGTAACATTTATAAATTAATTTTAGATCAACATAGCCACTCATATTGTCAACAGTGTAAAGTACAGCTTCTTTTGTTTTACATGTGTTTATCGCAGTGTTGCCTTTTGAGCATTTAATATACTAACGGCACTTGGTCAAATCTGTAACAGTGACCGTACTTATCACTGTTTATAGAAGCTGCTCTGCAATATTAGAGCTACTACTACTAGCATGAATCAGCTAGATATTGTATACTGTTATTGCTGTGCTACATTTTCTGTCCCAAATGTTTCATGACTGTTTGAAGTAGAATATTTTGCACCTGTATTGCTCTAATATGAAGAAACATGTTTTATGGGAGGCATCTATTTGTACTTTTTTCTGCAGGTCTTTAGGTGGAAAATCACCTTTTTGCCGCAAACCAGCCCTTTCAAGCAAATATAAACACAGCATAACTTGCCGTAATGACTGTATAAAAGTAATTAGCTAGGTACCAAAATCCCATTAAATTTTAAATTACAAATCACAATAACAAATCAGATAATAAAAATACACAAGCTGGGAATAAGAAATGGTAAGTTTTAACAAATAATTCATTAAATAATTTGTAAAAAAATAAATAAATAAAAAACTGTGAAATTGTTATCTGTGTTATCTGTCAGGAGTTAGTATCCAGCAATAAAGACAAGACAGAAGTTATATAGTGAACCTGTTTGCTGTACAAAATTTATAAAGTTTGCATGTTATTACCTCACTTCAAGCATAACCCACTTCTAATCTCCTGTTTTGTAATAGTGGTAATACATTTTTTTATTAATAATTATAAGAGAATAATTTGTTTGCGTTTTATTTAATAACACTTATGTGAGAAATTAATGTGACTCATACCTGCAATAACACACTGTTTCATATGTTAAGTCTAAAAAGAGATAAAAATCAAAGCAGTGTTACATTTGAAAGCAAAAATAATTTTTTTGCGCATTCAGCAAGTGATTTTCTACTGCCAAGTTAAAATGATGTATAGAAAAGCATGTGATGGTGTGTGTGTGTGTGTGTGTGTGTGTGTGTGTGTGTGTGTGTGTATGCATGTGTGAACGTAAATGAGAGCAGATGCGGAGGGGCCCATGGCCTCTGCATGTTTCCACAGTGATGTCAGCTCTGGTGGGCTGAGGTTAAAGGGGAAACGCGTGGCGGCTGGGAATGTCTGATAGACAGCTCTCTCTCTCTCTCTCTCTCTCTCTCTCTCTCTCTCTCTCTCTCTCTCACTCTCTCTCTCTCTCTCTCTCTCTCTCTCTTTGCATTCTCTTTGTCAGCTTTGTCTCCTGGCTTTGTTGATTATCCCAGTGTCTGTTTGATTCATGACCTTTTTCCTTTTTTCTTAATTTAAGCTTTCTCTCTAATTGTTTTCCCTTTTTTTTTTTCTCCAGTGCTTGAGAAGACCACAATCCTCAGTTAAGGTGGAAACACTTATCTCTCAGATGCTGAGAAATAACAAAAAAACCACACACACTGTGCAGATGTTACACAGAAATCGTAACCGCACACCTCTCAGGAGGTCTCAAAACACCCGCCCTGCCCACACACATACATACAAACACACACACACACACACACACACACACACACACACACACACACACACACACACACATTAGTCAAGTCAAGAAGCTTTTATTGTCATTTCAACCATATATAGCTGACGCAGTACACAGTGAAATGAAACAACGTTCCTCCTGAACCCTGGTGCTACATACAACAACAATCACAGAAAATACAGGGCTAAGGAATAGCAAGTGTCCTCGCCACATAAAGTGCATCATGTGCAACCTGGTGCAAACAGTGCAAAGACAACACAAGACAACTTACCTGATTTTTCCAGTAGGGGAGCACTATAAGGTGATTTTGCAAGTATCTTTACTGTGTAATATATTTCTTTATATTGCAGTACATTTCAGAAAACATTCTAAGATGTGATAAATGTAGGTAAATTATAAGCTGTCACCAGTGGTGGCAATACCGAAGTAAATGTAATTCGTCACTGAAGTTTTTCATGTATCTGTACTTTGCTAAATAATTTCTATTTGGGGAGACTTTTACTTTAACTTCACTTCTTATTTTTCTTACTTCTATATACAGTATCTTACTTTTATATACGGATAGACTATAATAATATAGTAATAATCTATAATAATATACACTTATTACTTATATACTTTATATATTACTTTTTACTCAACTACATTTTTTATTTATGAGTGCATAAAAACTTAACTGGTCAAGCCAGTGGCAAGCCACCAATCAGGGTAGAGACTCCTGACTCTAACTTAACACAACTTGCGATTTGCAATTGAAAATAATGTTTAAGCTCACGATGATTTGAATAGATATCAATCAGTGTTTGACTAATTCATATAATTCAATTAATAGACTGGTGTGCTGAGAGTAACATTTGAGTATTTTCACATAAACTGAGTTGATTAAGCAAAGTCTTGTGACAAAATGATAATAGCCATAATAAATCATAATACTTTTGATACTTAAGTACATTTGGAGGCAAATAGTTTTGTACTTTTACTCAAGTGAAAGTTTCAAGAGAGCACTTTTACTTTTGCTGGAGTAAAACTTTACCTACTGTATCTCTACTTTTACTCAAGTACATGCTTTGTGTACTTCATCCACCAAGATGAAATACACAAAGGCTGTAACATGGCCACAATCACACAGTTCTCACACAAATGTGTGTGGAGTAATAACCACATCATACTACTTATAAAGGTAGGATGTGTTGGAGAATGAAACACTGAATTGCATAAATGATTGAAATATACTTCTTGTAGAGTAGAACTTTTATTGTTGAAGTTTTAGTACATTTCAATGTGAGCCCTAAATTTAAAAGTAAAATCAGGAAATTTGTACTTTTACTCAAATACAAAAATGCACATTTCATCCACCAATTGCGGCTGCAAGTACAGTTGCGTTCTGTAATTAATTTACAAATATTATTCCAGCCAGCAGTGGATTTCTCTTGACAAATTAACCAATCCAGAAGCATAGTTCAACCTCCCAAAATATGTCTATAGCAGCAGGGGTGTGGTCAATCATCATCTGTGGGTATAGAAGAGGAGGGCAAATCAGCAGGTAATGCGCAATGATTTCAACCTATGGCTTGTTACAGTCACTTTACTTAACTCTGTTTTTTGTGCTTTTAGGGAAAGCTGAGCAACAGACAACTATGCATGCACTTTATTAGCTGCACTGAAAGCTAAAAGTTGAAAAATAAAGAGAGAGTGGTTGTTCTGTAAACATTGTGTTAACCCCCTCGTCTTCTTTTACATCCTCTCTACAGTGGCTGAAACTCTGGACGCTCTATACCATCCTTATTGCCACTGAGCAAACCAATCAGAATTAGCAATACATGAGATTTTTGTAACTAGCTACTGTATGTTATCTAGTATGCCATATGAATCCTGCAATTACCTAATCGTGGAGGTAAACATTTTTGCCCCTTGTGTATTTGAGCTACATAATGTGAAAATAATGGAAACTAGGCACCTTGTTGGTTAACTATCTCTTCCATTTGTCTGCATCGATTAGGGGTCTCCACAGCGGATCATCCTTCTCCATATCATTATGATTCCACTAACTTCGATGAATGATGCATTTTATTAAGTAGATTTAAGAAGTAAATATGTCTGCATGTAGGTTGATCTAAAGCTTGTGTATGCAGTGTAATAGGTGCTACTTTGCTTATTGGAAATGCTGTAGACAGTTTGGAAATGAAGACATCCTCCTGAGTTCCTGAAAAGAAATTATGAATTCTCTTTCCTCGGTCATATGTTGCTAATAAAGAGTTATAATCTTTGGCTAAAACACCACTGTCATACCTATTTAATCTATATAATCAGATCAAATCAAATCAATTCGATTCTGTGCAGAAGTAGGTGCAACATTAAGTGCAGCATAAATATAGACAAATGTTTTCAATATAAGAATAAGATTACATGAGACTCATTTCTTGGTTAATTAAATTAATAAAATATTTCACATAAAAATCTCTGGCTCGGGCTCTGCCTCTCTATCAAGTTTCTATGACTACTTCAGCTCTTATTACTTAACATGTAAGTGTTCCTCATTAGCTCGTTTTTATTGTTTTTGCTTAATAATCCACTCACTCAAACACACACACACATGGGCACACAGAGCTCGTCACGGCGCTGCCCTGAGCCATTTCGGCGTGCTTGAGACATTTGCATGAAAGGATGTGGGAACTTGGTGCCAAAATAAACATCAATTATAGCTGTCATGCAGCACCCAAAACAGCTGCGGCTTTGAACAGCGCCGCAGTCAGCTTCAAAAAGGAGGCTCTTTAAAGCTGAGCTTCACACAGAGCAAAGGCCAGGCTGTTCTGCTTATAGACCATTCTGGCTGCAAAGCACAGCAGCACCATTGCAGAAATGTGGAATATTCCATAAAACTCATGACCACAGAATGAGACTTGTGTTGTCTTGTGGTATATTGTGAATATTTGTTCGTGTGTATGAGGTACAAGTGAGAAAAACTTTGTGTAACGTCTTTTTCTGTAATCGTGGTATAAGTTTGTGGTGTTGCACAGTTGTAAAAAAAAGGGGCGGTGTTACAATTGATGATGCACCACCCAGGCATATCATTTACCATTTCAAACAAAACATATAACAGATTGCGGTGTTGTTTGTTGGTTGCAAATCACGCTATTAATTTTTATTTGACAGTGGATAAAAATTAATCAGTTACAAAATCTGTACTTTGAGCTGCAGCGAATAATAGATCCTTGTTTGCACTAGAACTAGAGACTAGTACTTTAACTTGTCTAGTGTCTTCTTTAGTCAATGATGAATTGTAGTTAATATATCCTGTGTAAATGAATGTTCTGTGTTTGCTGTACGATTCATACACATCACTATTGTTCAAAAATTTATTTGTTTTATCTGCATGTTACATGCTAAAATGCTTCTAACTAGTTTTGTTTGCAGATATCAGCATTAGAAAAAACACAAAGCATGCACTTGAGTTAAAGTAGACATACACTAGGTTAAATATTACTTTAGTAAAAGTGCTCCCTTTAAACTTTCACTTGAGTAAAAGAACAAAAGTATTTGCCTTCAAATGTACTTAAGTATCCAAATTACTGTAATTTATTATGCCTATAATGTTCTTATTAGAATTTTTGTCACAAGACTCTTTCTTAATCAATTCAGTTTATGTGAAATGACTCAAATGTTACTCTCAGCACACCAATATATTAATAGAATGATATTAATTAGTTAAACACTGATTGATAGCTACAGTATTAAAATGATCATTAACTTTTCAACTAAAAAAAGATTATGCAAATAAAACCACGAGTGCTGTGGCAAGTTCGAGTCAAGAGTTTCTTCCATCATTTATATATCTCTAAATGTTTTGCCTGCTGGTAAACTGATGCTGAACTGAATATTGTTGCTAAATAGATACCACCAAGTGGTAAAAAAACAGAGCATGTGCTCTACCCTGATTGGTGGCTTGCTGCGTGATTGACCAGTTAAGGTTTCATCCACTTATAAACAAAAAGGAACAACTGGTTTCCCAAAACATATGAGTATAAACGTTTGACTGATGTAATAAAGTTAAATAAAAAGACTTCCTGAATGGAAATACTTCAAGGTCAAGGAGGTTCAGATTAAGGGATATGGTAATGATTAAACCTCATCCATTCATTTTGCAAAAGTGCATGTTAGAGAATCCAACCATGTTGCCTTCATTTGGTTAGTTTTAAAAAGTCCTACTGTAACAAACATGGACTGTCAACCCTGGTATTGTGTTTGATTAATGTATTATGCAAATGTCTAAATGATCATAGATGTGTTTTTTGCTGTTATCAAAGAAGCTGGATAAAAATATTGTTTAGATACTTATTTCAGGTCAGCAGTTATTTTTGAAAGCAAGATTGATTGAAGATGAATTTATAGAATTCTGTACAAATTTATTTTGACAGTGTTCGAAACTGAAAGCTGATTCATGTGGCAAAGCGCCAAATCAAAGTCAATGAATCTAGGTGAGAAGAACATAAAGGGGTAAGAAGAAAATGGAGCCTTTAGCACAGTGACAAATTCTAGTCTTGTCTGTTTAACAGTTACCTTTTGAGTTGCATAGTGTGACACAGGTCTAAATAGTCCAAGTAAATCTGGACGTGAAACCAATAGTGAGATATAATAACAGCTCTAAATATAAATAGTGAAAGTAAACTGGGAGTGGTAGCTCAGTGGTTAAGGTGCTGGGTTACTGATCGGGAGGTCGGTGGTTCAAGCCCCGGTATCGCCAAGCTGCTACTCTTGGGCCCTTGAGCAAGGCCCTTAACCATCTGTGCTCAAGGGGTGCCGTATCATGGCCAACTCTGCACTCTGACCCCAGCTTCTGAGCAAGCTGGGATATGCGAAGAACGAATTTCACTGTGCTGTAATGTATATGTGACAAATAAAGGCTATTCCATTCCAAATAAACACTGGAGATGTGTAATGTAGCCCAAAGCAGCATGAAGTCACTACACTAAAGTTACATTATAATGACTTTTTCTTTTTTTTTATAAGAAGATTTCAGTGTTTTATTCCTCTTATAACAGTTTGCAGTTTGACATCAATACAGTATTTTAATGTATTACTCAAAGTCTATTTATTTATACATTTTTGTTACATTTACTGTTTATTCTCACTTATTATAGCAGCCTTAAATGTTCCCTCATCACACTTTTAATTTTCTCCCTTTTAGTTAATCATTCAAAAAGGAATCACAACTTGTCATGTCACGTTATTTTAAGGCATAAAGTCATATGTCCTTACGAAGCACTGAGACTGCAGACTCCTTCCATAAACGTGGAAAAAAAAACGATCACCTTATCAAACGATTTCTTCATCTTTTCAATGTATTGTTAGTTCTTGTGAATGAGCTGCAGTACATCAGGGCATATATATCAAGTTTGAAATGATATGAAATCTATCAACATCTTCTGTCCAAGCAGAATCGAAAATTCTTCAGTGCTGTTAAAGTGTAATCTTCTCTTAATTAATTGCCATCTGCAGCCACTTACTGTTTCAAAGATGTGACTAAAATAAAATTATCTCTCATAATTTCAAGTAACATCCTTGACATAACCATTGTTTATTAATTGGTAAAACAGCTGTTTAGGCTGAGATACAGAGTAAAAAAAAAAAACAGAGCTCGGTTCCCAGAGAACGCGTGAAAGAAAGAATGAATAATGCTACCATTCGTGGGAAGGGGAGGAGAGTGAGAAAAGTTCAGGCTTTTAAGTTCCTCGCAAACATGTAAGAACTCTGCAGAGAATTCCTAGACCTCCTCTGGGTCACATTTACACATTACTGTGTAATGATTTGGCTTTGCAATGCTTTGTTCCGTAGCTTTAATGTAATTAATTGAGTCCTAACACGACTGTGTGACAATTACACCATTTCTGTTGAGAACTGAATGCGGCGTATCAGCATGCGGTGCATTAATAGTCACAACCTTCATCTTAACAAAAAGCAGAACTTAAGATGGTTTCTCCTCATTAGCTAGAAATATGCCACATTTATTCATCCTTTCCTTTTTAACATTTTCACTCTGAACGACAACAAAAACAAGCAAAAAGGAGGATTATAAAGGAGCGCTTTCTTTCGCTCAAGTGGTCCACTGGTGGAAGAAACTCCAAAGACATTTGTTTTAGGGCTTAAACGAAGTGTCCATTCAATATTATTCTTTATTTTAGCAAGGAGGGAAAAGGACTGGAAACTTTAAAGCCTGTTTTTATGCTAATGCCAGGGCTTAATTGGCATTAGAGAAAAAAAAATTGCTGTGGCATGCTGAGGAGCTGCAAGATTAGCCGGGAGAGAAAGACGGAGATAAAGCCTTCAAAAGGCCCATTTCAGTGGAATTATAGCTTTCCTTTGAACATCTTCCAAGATTTAAATACATTAAAAGCCTGTTGGCATACATGTAAATTAACCAGCGCAGAAGCGTTCCCGCAGATTCCCAGTGAAAAAAAAAACGTAGAGGGTGGAAGGACAAATAAGACTGCATCATCTCACTGAAAAAGCACAGGCAATGATTCCGCAATTGCATGGAAGCCACCTACACTCATTCTCACTCTCGTCTCTTCCCTGTTTCTGTCAATTGCACTTTCTCTCTCTTTCTCTTCCTCTCTCATGCCGTAAGTCTCAGGGCCAAGTGGCTTAGCAGATGAAAAGGTACAGCGCAATGAGCTGCTTCCATAGAAACAGATCCATCTATGCTCAGAGCTCAGCAACGGGGAGTATCACTCACACACACACACACACACACACACACACACACACACACAAAAAACTAATGTTACACACACACAGTGGCATGGTAAAGGGTATCTCTGTCTCTCTTTCACACACACACACACACACACACACACACACACACACACACACACAGAACACAAGCACAGTCATTGAGGCTATCATTGACACACACACAAAAGCCCATTTAACACCACTTAGAGAAAAGAGCTGAGGGATCCCATCATTCTTGACCTCTTCAGCAGATCCAGCTGTGAGGGGTTAGAACACACACAGATACACACAGACACACACAGACACACCTACACACACCCAAACACCTTTTTGCACCAACACTTTTATTGGTTATCATGGCTTTCTCCTTATCTTGCTAATTCATCCTTAACCGCTGTGGAAATAATGCTGTTTCAATGTCGGCTTCATTCTTCAGTCATATTTATATTGACATTATTGACATTTGCCAGACAACCCTGTACAGAGAGACTTACAGTGACTTTATCAAATTAATGAGGTAAATAAATCAAATTAAGTGTTTTATCTTGGTCAGCTTTATAGTGAATTAGTATTCAAACAGCAAAACATATCTCCAGATCTATGAGTCAATCCCAGCCTATAGTGACTAAATTGTTTCACTATTTAATGAACAACATTTTACATGTTTAATCAGAGAACTAACTGGCAAAATAAAAAACATGGTCACAACCTAAAACTTAGCAAAGACGTGCTTTGTTGGAAGATTCACATTTATCATAATATTTGATCAGTGAATCTTAAATAATATTTTTTTTAAATGCATTAAAATTAATTCTTTCTCAGTTTGTTAGACTCCTCTGACTGACTGAAGTATCTTAAGAAAAAAATGCAGCTTTATTTTAGATTGTTGTGATCATCAGAAATGAAAAAGGCTTTCAAACACACATAATGAATAATTGTACTAAATAAAGTAGCTGCTAGCTATTAGTGCTACCCTGCTAGCATGGTTATGACACAATATTTCATAGTATATATATATATTTGAAACTACATTTATAAAATTATGAAAGAGATTTTCCACAGGAAGTTCATAATAAAAACTGAGAGAAAAAGAGCTGAGAAAGGTCGACTAGTGATATATAGATGTGGCAAGGATCATACATAACTGAAATGATCTTTGCCCTCTTTAAACACAGATTTCTTTTTGGCTGCCCATGCAAATGCAGAATAGCACTTCAGGCCATGACCTAGGGACAGGGAGTTAGGGGGGTTTTGCATGCACGTGCACACACACACACACACACACACACACACACACACACACACACTTTAAAAAACAACAACTCATAAATAATTGAAATTTTTTAATTATTGGTTAAATACACATTGGAATCAATCAGCCAGGTGTATTTTTTTATTTATTTTTATTTATAATTTCTGAGAACATTGTCAGTAGTGGACAGGACCAGTATGTGCACCAGTCTATAGCTATGCAGCAAGGTGATGCACTGTGTGTTCTGAAACTTTTCTGCCAGAAAAGCCATTAACCTTTTTAGCAATTTCTGTTTAAGTGGCTCATTTGTGACATTAAATTAGACGGACTTTAATCCAAATTGTCCTTCCTCTGAAATTATTTTTCTAGGTACTAACCATTTGGGAGCATACCACATCTCCTGTCATTTTGGAGATGTTATGAATCGGTTGTCTAGACGTTGTGGTGCATTGCTTAGGTGCATTGCTTTGGGTTTTTTTGTTGTTTTTTTTGTTGTTTTGTTTATTTAATTATGGAAAAAGTTTAACAAAAGAATGAAAGCTTGTACTCCCAGAGTACCTGTACAATCTACAGACTTTCCGGTGTGAGAGTACTTAGGAAAATACTTCTAATTTCTTACTGTGACATTTTGACACAACCCATGACTGGTGACCTCAGTAAGCAGAGTTAAAGCTCATAAGTATTTCATTTTAAATCTGCCTGCATTCCTTTCATTTACTCTGCACAGTCACACATAGATGTTCATTTCAGCAGGATAACAACAACCAGGTCATTACATGACAGACCAGTGGGAGAAAACATTCCTGGAGTGATTTCTGCATTACTAGTGGTGTATACACTATTTGCCTTTCACATGTAGGAACTATGTAAATACACATGACATTCTGTGTTTTTTGTTACAACCATTGTGTGAGTTTTTATTGACTTTTATTGTGTCTTTTTGCTAAGATATTGAACAACAGCTGGTCTAAACAGCATGAATTTGTTAATGAGACGATTATTGCATCATATGCTATTGCAGAATTAATAAACAAAATTAGCCTTGGAGTTTTAACCTTGAAGAAAGAAAATTGTAAATTAATTAAAAATTGTACAAAAATAAAAATTAAGGCATGTAGCCTTTCTATATACTGTGTAAGATAGAAATAAATAATATGAAAGAGAACTTAATATTAGCTTAATACTTGGTGTGAACACCCTTTACCTCGAAAACAGTACTTCTACGTACATATTTTGAAGGAACCTGGAGGTAGGTTTTTCCAAACATTTCGGAGAACCAACCGTTGATCTTCTGTGGTTGTAGGCTTCCTCAGATTCTCGTCTCTTCATGTTATCCCAGACAGACTTGATGATGTTGAGATCAGGACATTGTGGGGGACAAAACCATCACTTTCAAGACTCCATGTTCATCTCTGCACTAAATATAGTTCTTAATTATTTGGTTGTATGTTTGTTATTCCTCAGGATTGAGGACGTCAATTATCCTGACTAATCCAAATCCATTTGCAGTAATAGAGTAATTTTCATCAGCTGTATTAAGCTTCCTTGGCTAATCACTGCATCTATGATCCTTTACATTAACCATTTCTTTGTGCTTTTTCAAAATAGCATAAAAAGCACATGTTGAAACCCCAGTCTGCTTTAAAAACTTTGCCTGGGAGAAACCTTGCTAATGCAGTATAATTGATGATCATTAGCACCTGCTTGGTATAACTGGTTAATCAAACACCTGACCCTGATCCTACAAAATCCGAAAAGTAAGAATTTGAAAGCCCAGATTCTCTTCATTTACTTTCCTTTTTTCATTGATAAAAGTTCATTATTATAACATATTTGAAAGCATTCTCTCTTTACAATAGTAAAGTGCACTGTACTTTATATAATACATCTAGAAATCATGAATGTTGAAATGAAGCATAAAAACAAAAAAAATTGAGCTAGTTTTACTAATCTTAGATCAGATTTTATGCAATTTAGATTTTTAATTGTTGTGTCTAATTTAAAACACTTACAAGTAACAATACCCATATTAAATGTATTGTTTATGTTTAAGTCCTATATCAGTAAAGGCAATGTGTGTGACTATTGTATAATTCATTCAATTTATCAAGATATCTACAGTCCATGATAATGCTGCCCTATGTGGAGTTTTGTGTTTTCAAGTGTTCAGTTCCTGTTCTTTAGCTCATAGTATTTGTTATTTTTGTATTTGTTGTTGCTCACATTGGCCTGTTATCCTGGTTCCTACACATATCCATGCCTTTTTTGAAACAGCACACACCATGGTTGTGTGACAATAATAAAAAATCTAAAAAAAAACCAAAAACAAGAACTAAATAAAACTTGCCTCCACAAAGCTCATCTGGGTCTCATTTGAAACAAAAATATCATCCTGGTAACCAGAATGTCTGAATTCTCACTGTTTTTCACTGTTGGAACATTTGGTTGATGTAAAAAACAGAGTAAGCTACACACGAATGTTGTGCTGAGAGTAAGCTTTAGTTCTGAAATATGCTGCTGAGGAATATAAACTTAACATTAAACATCTAATGGAAAAATTATATTTTAAAGAACACTATGCAAGCATTGTTTTCATATTTCATATTTTCTTTAAATGGAAAGAATAAAACACTTTAGAACCTAATAGAAAAATAATCAATAATTTATTATATTTTCTTATAACAGCACATGTTAAATGTAATTTATTTCCCTTTTACAGCAATCAATAAATAATATTTAGTGAACATGTTATGCTATTTCATTCATTTAGAGTTAGATTTAGGCTGTAGAATGTCCAATAAATAAGTGTCTGTTATGACTTACATTGTAGCAGCTATAATCATCACAGTTTGAAGTTATGCTCACATTATTTATATAGTAATATAGTATTTTTCAATATGGGGACACCTACTAACATTGTAGACACCTTTCAAGAATGTTTAATGTTTTTCTTTATTAAATAAGAGCATATGATTATTTTTTATTAGGTTCTGATTAAATGTCAGTGATATACACTGCATTTGGAAAGTATTCACAGTGCTTAATGTTTTTCCGTCGCTCCAGTCAGAGGACCAGAGCTCTCTGGATCAGGTTTTCATAAAGGATGTCTCTGTAAATTGCTGCATTCAAAACATCCCCACAACATAATGCTGCCACCACCATGCTGGGATAGTATTGGCAAGGTAATAAGTGGTGCTTGGTTTCCTCCAGACATGACCCTGGGCATTTAGGCTAAAGAGTTTAATCTTTATTTCTAAAAGTCCTTCAGACGCCTTTTGGCAAACTCCAGGTGGGCTGTAATTTCTGTCTGGCCACTTTGCCATACATGCCTGATTGGTAGAGTGCTGCAGATATTCTTGTTCTTCTGGAAAGTTCTCCTCTCTCCACAGAGAAATGCTGGAGCTCTTCGGGTTCTTGTACACCTCCCTGACTAAGGCCCTTCTCCCCAGATCGCTCAGTTTGGTCAGGTGGCCCGCTCTAGGCAGAGTCATGGTGGTTCCAAACTTCTTCCATTTACGGATGATGGAGGCCACTGTGCTCATTGGGACCTTTTTCTGTAACCTTCCCCTGATCTGTGCCTCGATACAATCCTGTCTCAGAGGTCTACAGACAATTCCTTGGACTTCATGGCTTGGTTTGTGCTCTGATATGCACTGCTAACTGTGGGGCCTTATATAGACAGGTGTGTGTCTTTCCAAATCATGTCCAATCCATGTGAGTTCTTTCCGGATGCACTGTAATGAGTTGTTACTATAGATACAGAGATTGAAATCAATTCATTATTATACACCACTGTCAGAGCTGTTATCAAATATGAATCAACAATTAATTAATATAAATTAATTAATAACACCACTTATTAACATTCACTTTATTGCATCAAAATACAGAAATGATACATGCTTTTACATTTACAGTATTTGAAAATTAAGTTTTATTAAACATTTGCACAGCTAATATTTTCTTTAAATACGGTATAATGAAATATAAAGTTTGTAAGGAAAACAGTAGGATGATCCGCTGTGGCGACCCCTAATGGGAGAAGCCGAAAGAAAAAGAAGAAAACAATAAAAATAACAATAAATAAGGAAAACAATAAATAATCAGAAAATCCATTCTAAGCATTATGTATATTATTTATCATGATAATTATTTTAAATTATATTAACAATAGACTTAACACAATTGTTATCACTGTTCTGAGGTCATGCTGTATTTGTCAAACACTTCAACTCCCTGCTCAGACCTGAAGTTCCCTCTCTCTTCACTTCCTGATCATCAGCTCTCTATTTTGCTTGCTCTCTTTCTCTCTCTGAAGCGGATTTGTTTCTTCAGACGAACATTGATGTGAAAAGCGCAGACTCTTCAAGAAGCTGAAGGACTTCATTTAAAGTTAAGACGATTTAGATCAAAAGGTTAGTGGAGATGAAGGCGAGGGGAAAAAACACATTCAAAGGAGTACTTGTGGAATGTAAAAACCATGGCGCTCATAGTGCTGAAAAGCTGGATTTTTTTTTCTTTTTGGCCATGGCAAGACACGGATCTTTCTTCTAAGCTTCTGGGAGATGAAGGAGAAGATTGCAGCATGTTTTTTTTTTTTAGAAGTTTTGATTCAAACACAGATTTTGTTTACTATGGGGCAGAATTTGGCCTTATTTTTGTCTGTGAAACAGGCCTTGGAATTGAGTGATGCCTTAAGTGGAATCTGTGCAATGTTAATTTCACCAGACTTACAGTGAAAGACACAATGTGCTCCCAGAGCTCATTACACAAATAGTGCGATTTAAGGGGAAAATTTGCACAATGCCTGGGTTTGATAACATGAATAAATTAATTTTGTTTAAATAGATCTAACTTCTATAAATAATGTTAATAAATAATATTTTTTAAAACACAACATTCAATTGTGAATTTCACTTTTGCATGGTAATAATATGTACAGTACGGAAAATTATTCACAGCGCATCACTTTTTCGACATGTAATTTACATTTACATTTACATTTGCGGCATTTAGCAGACGCCCTTATCCAGAGCGACGTACAAACGTGCTTTAAATCTCTAGTAATGAATAAATCTACACTGGTACTCAAGATTACAAACTCAATATAACTATAACTCGAATTCTACAAACTTGGAAAGTGCTAATGTAGGTATTTTAGGAAGAGGTAGGTCTTCAGTCGTCGCTTAAAGATAATCAGGGACTCTGCTGTACGGACATCTAGGGGAAGTTCATTCCACCACCTCGGTGCCAGAACAGAGAAGAGCCTTGAATTGTACTTACCTCTCATTCTGAGAGAAGGTGGTACCACTCGAGCAGTGCTGGAGGATCTCAGACAGCGTGGTGCAGTGCGAGATGTGATGAGGTCACTGAGGTAAGATGGTGCTGGTCCATTTTTGGCCTTGTAGGCAAGCATCAGTGTTTTGAATCTGATACGTGCAGCTACTGGAAGCCAGTGAAGGGAGTGCAGCAGTGGGGTGGTGTGGGAAAACTTGGGCTGATTGAACACAAGTCGTGCAGCTGCATTTTGGATCATTTGCAGTGGACGAATAGCGTTCAGGGGAGACCTGCCAGCAGAGAGTTGCAGTAGTCAAGTCTTGAAATGACAAGAGACTGAACAAGCACCATGTAATGTTACAGCCTTATTCCAAAATGAATTAAATTCATTATTTTTCTCAAAATTCTACAGACAATACTCCAAAATGGCACTGTGAAAGAAGTTTGTTTGAATTCTTTGCAAATTTTGACAAAAATTGCAAATAAAAAAAGATCGCATGTACATAAATAGTCAAAGCCTTTGCTCAGTACTTTGTTGAAGCACCTTTGACACCAATTACAGCCTCAAGTCTATTTAATGTATGATGCTACTGTGGGCTTAGGGTTGTTGTTCTGTTGGAAGATGAACCTTCACCTTAGTCTTGGGTCCAGAGCTCTCTGGAGCAGGTTTTCATCAAGGACGTCTCTGTACATTGCTGCATTCATCTTTCCCTCGGTCCTGACAAGTCTCACAGTTCCTACCACTAAAAAACCTCCCCACAGCATTATGCTGCCGTGCGGCCTGCTTTGGGAAGAGTCTGGTGGTTCCAAACTTCTTCTAATTATGCATGATGAAGTCCACTGTGCTTATTGGGACCTTCAATGCTGCAGAGTGTCAATGGCATAGGCTGTGATTACTTATGTGCATGTGATAAAAAAATATATAAATTAAAATATATTTGCAAAGAGTTCAAACAAACTTCTTTCACTGTCATTATGGGTTTTTTATGGGAATTTTGAGGAAAATAATGAATTCAATCTGTTTTGGAATAAGGCTGTAGCATAAAGAAATGTGGAAAAAGTGAAGAGATGTGAATACTTTCTGGATGCACTGTATGGATGCAGTTATTGAAGATGACATAAAATACACATATTATATATATCAGTAAAATAGATATACAGGATCGTTCCATTATTTTGTAATGTAACCAAAAATGTTTACGAATCAAACAAGACAAGAGAAGAATCCACGAAGAGAGGAACAGCCCATAAGCAGTCTGTAAGCAGTCTGTATATAAGGTCTTTCTGGCCAACAGAAACAGTCTCGGTTTAGTTCCACTGCAGCAAGTACTTCACAGAGCACCTCACCCCTTAAATAGATAGAGAACAAAACACTGCCAGTATCTCCAGCTCACTTCACTCACGCTCCGCACCTCTGCTCAGCTCTTGCCGGTTTGCCTGTTGTCACCACTATCGTTGTACCCACTCGCCGATCTGGACCTTTCATGCTGATATCTGCTGAGCCACACACTCCCTTAAGCATTCCCTCGTCTCCGCCATCAAACAGATGGTACTCACGTCAACGCCTATGCACTCCAACTCTACGAGTCCACCACACGAGACTAAAGCATTACCAAAAAACTTCACTTCCTGCTCTTCATGGTGCGCTCTTAAAGGGCAACAGTCTAAACTAAATACATTCAGGCTCAATAAATGCATATTTCAACATAAATTACTCCCCTAACATGTAACTGACAGCTAAGTTAATTAGCCAGAAAGGAAAGATAGGCTTGCATATGTTTCACCTCGTTGCATTCACAACTGTTATTTTAAATGTTTTAAAATCTTACATCTTAAATTTTAGTTTCAAGCAATAAAATGAAATGGTTCTAAAAATATGGAAAAATAAACAGCCAAAATTACTCAGATAGATCTGAAAGTACTATTTTTGATTGAAAATGCTCTCTGTCTGCACGTTTTTAAATCTTTAAAAAAAAATTGCTACACTAAAACATTGCATGTGTAAAAGTGTGGAGTTTGGCCTGTGACAGTTTGATCATGCATTGCCTACTTTCCTGATCTTTGAATGTATGCTGAAATGTAGAGGAAATGGACAGACAAAACGTTGGAGTTGCTGCAGGCAGGCCAAGACTACTGCAAAGGCAAGTAAAAATGTAAACTGGGAAACATTCATCATCCTATTTGCTTTGAGTAGTATGGGCCACATGACTGCACCACACAAATAAAAATACAACATTGTTTTTGAATATCTCAATTTTCTTGTAAAAACACTGTGTTCTTAGTTCACAGTCCATGTTTTCTCATTCTACAATACAACACAAAAAAAGCATTTTAAAATGTATCTACTGGGAGAGTGTTTGCAAATGGCACAGGTTTCTGTACTGTACAAAGGTTTAAGGCAGGTGTGAAGAAATGCTGTAAAGTAAGACTGCGTTTAATATACAGTAATCTCTGATTTACCGAATCTCGCAGCCTCGGTTTATCACGGAATTGCAAAAAATTTGTTTGGCTGATTTTCCCGGCCTCTCGCAGATAGCACCATGGACCAAAAAACTTATAGGGGATTGTTTTTATGGAGTTTCAAATCAAATCAAATCAAATTTTATTTGTCACATACACATACATACAGAGTACGACATGCAGTGAAATGCTTTTTACGACGGTCCGGCATGAGAGAATAGAATGAGGACAAAAATATACCAAGAAAAAAAAAAAGAAGGTAGATAAATAAAAAGAAAAAGAAAAAGTATAAACTAAATACAATTTAAAATATATAAAATATATAAAGATATATGTGGAAAAAAAAGTGTATATACAAAAATGCGTATGAACAGTAAACAGTTTTATGAGGAAATAATGAAATTTAATAATAAAAATTGATTTATTAATTATAAAATAAAGTAAAATGTTAATACAGTACAGTACTGTATACATAAAATAGTGTCTTTGGTATGGCGTCCGTTTATCACAGTTTATTTTTCACTGCGGCAGTTTTGGAACGTAATAACAGCGATATACAGGGGATTACTGTATATATACTTTTTTTTTTATCATATCACACTATGCGAAATAAGCAAACAGAAGAAAAAATATTTTCAATTCTTACACTTTGTACAATTTCATTGATTTTGTAGAATCAGGGTCAGGTTTATGATTAACTAATTATACCAAGTGCTAATGCTTACAATTTCATATCTACGTTGAAATACAGCCATTAACTGAAACAGAAACAGCTGTGTACAGCCAAACTCTGCTGCTAAACTAAGGTTGTGGAAGAGAGTTTCATATCACAGGTCATACCCCATGGCAAGACTGAGAACAGCAAAAAGACACAAGCTAGTTATAATGCATCAGCAAGATAGGCCAGAAAACCTAATACAGCAGATAGAATATGTGCAGTATTGCCATCAACAAAGAACTGGTGGAAACCAGTGGGACCCAGGTTCACTCATTTATTGTCTGTGGAGGTCAGTTAGAAGTGCTCTTCTTGGAAGGCTTGCAGGCAAAACACTTACCTCCAACATGGAAACAAGGTTAAGCAACTTAAATATACACAAAACATAGGAACTTAAGTGCAGCAAAATGGACTAATACTGGAATATTTGGATGTAGTATAAGGCAAGTTGTTTGACAAAGGGCTGAAGAGCAGTACAATAATGAGTGTCTGCAAATTTTTAATTTTTCTTCTGTTCATTTACTTTCCATTTTGTTGTTTTAAAAACGTTTCTATTTCTTAAAGCATCCTTAATTTTTTAGCATTTTTCCACACCTGCCTAAGACCTTTGCACAGTACTGTATATTGCGGTTTTTAAGTAACAGCATTATTTTAATTAAATGTAAGAAAATCTCTGGGCAAGAAAAGTTTGCAAGAGGGAAATTTTAAATTCAGGTTATTGATATTATTTCAAAATGAAATACAAAAGGAACATATCCTCTTACAAATATTTTTAATTCTATTTAATAGCATTTACATCCAAATCTGTCAAATAATCTGTCAGTTATGTGTACATCAGTAAGTTGATCTCTGTGTGTGTGTGTGTGTGTGTGTGTGTGTGTGTGTGTGTGTGTGCCATGGGCGTAAATTTCATTTAACAGTAGGGGGACAATAAATATAAAAATTTTCATGAGCAATTTTTGAAGGGGGACACAAATAATACAGTCAAATTGTACTTATAAAGACACAGTCTTTTTCTCAGGTTTAATGACAAAGCAAAACAAGGAATTAAAAAAGGTTTACATTTTTATTTAAAATTAATTAAGACACTTAAGAACAGAATAGAAATTGATTAAACAAAAAGCTACACTGGGGTCAGTTCGGATGTAGCACAGTGCTCATTTAGTAAATGGAATATGCTAATTGTGTGTTAATGTTAACATTATACCAAGTCGTCCCAAATAAAACACTGCATAGAAAACGGCTTTGGTGTGTTAGTGTCAGTGCACTATGCTACAAGCTATTGTAAACAAGCTAACGTTCACTAGATAAGTCATATTTGAATCGCTAATAGAGCAGATTCATGGAAAATTACATCGGCAATCAGCATTTTTACTAATTTATGAATGAGTCTGCATCAACAACATTAATGAGAATCGCTTTATTTACAGTGAATAAAATACCCTAGTTAATGAAGTTCAACATTAACTGAGCCGCAGACACACACCTGACTCGTGTGTGTAGAGTAGGTGAGATGAACTGGGAAAGCAGGCAGTGGGTCAAACCACTGTGAGGAAGGGGAGGGGGGAACTGAACTGTTTCAAAATGCATTTTTTGCGGGGTTTTTTTCTACTTACACAATTATTTAAGTATACATACATATATTTTTCACCATAGAAAGTGCGATATTTTTTAAATATTTTTTGGGGGGGTCAATCCTCGGATGGGGGGGGACATGTCCCCTCCGTCCCCCCCGGGATTTACGCCCATGGTGTGTGCGTGTGTGTGTGTGTGTGTGTGTGTGTGTGTGTGTGTGTGTGTGTGTGTGTGTGTGTGTGCTATCAGAGGTGCTAAAATGCGGTATGATCAGGCAGCAGGTCCCTCAGATCTTTTTGATGCCCCACAGGAGCCAAACAGATTACAGTACAATGGCCTTTGAGCTCCCTATGACACTGACACACACACACACACACTCACACACACACACACACACACACAGACTCACGCACACAAACACATGCACAGACTTTTCACATTTACAATTCTGCCTAGTGCCACAGACTCTAAACAGATGTTTTGGACATGCGGTGAAGAATAAATACATACTACAGAAGCAGAGCTGCTTTACGTTTCTCAAGATGCTGCAGTGAATCAGATCTCCACTACAAAATACAATTAAATGTATATATCTATACCTAATTCATTTTCAAATCATCAAAAAGTATGCAAGACAATTGTTTTCTTGCATTAACGCCTTGACGGACAACTTCAATTTAGCTAAAGGTGTCATTTATTAAAGCTTGTATAGAATTGTCATAAGTCCTCTCGGTGAATTTAGCATTTAAATCTCACTGTTGTTTTTAATTGTTTCAATTTCTAAAACACCATCCATCTAATCGTGCACATCACTTACATCACTTACAAAATGTGCATATTATACAGTGAGGAAAATAAGTAATTGAACACCCTGCTATTTTGCAAGTTCTCCCACTTAGAAATCATGGAGGGGTCTGAAATTGTCATCGTAGGTGCATGTCCACTGTAAGAGACATAATCTAAAAAAAAAAATCCAGAAATCACAATATATGATTTTTAAACTATTTATTTGTATGTTTCAGCTGCAAATAAGTATTTGAACACCTGTCTATCAGCTAGAATTCTGACCCTCAAAGACCTGTTAGTCTGCCTTTAAAATGTCCACCTCCACTACATTTATTATCCTAAATTAGATGCACCTGTTTGAGGTCGTTAGCGGCATAAAGACACCTGTCCACCCCATACAATCAGTAAGAATCCAACTACTAACATGGCCAAGACCAAAGAGCTGTCCAAAGACACTAGAGACAAAATTGTACACCTCCACAAGGCTGGAAAGAGCTACGGGGAAATTGCCAAGCAGCTTGGTGAAAAAAGGTCCACTGTTGGAGCAATCATTAGAAAATGGAAGAAGCTAAACATGACTGTCAATCTCCCTCGGACTGGGGCTCCAGGGAAGATATTACCTCATGGGGTCTCAATGATCCTAAGGAAGGTGAGAAATCAGCCCAGAACTACACGGGAGGAGCTGGTCAATGACCTGAAAAGAGCTGGGACCACCGTTTCCAAGGTTACTGTTGGTAATACACTAAGACGTCATGGTTTGAAATCATGCATGGCACGAAAGGTTCCCCTGCTTAAACCAGCACATGTCCAGGCACGTCTTAAGTTTGCCAATGACCATTTGGATGATCCAGAGGAGTCATGGGAGAAAGTCATGTGGTCAGATGAGACCAAAATAGAACTTTTGGGTCATAATTCCACTAAACGTGTTTGGAGGAAGAAGAATGATGAGTACCATCCCAAGAACACCATCCCTTCTGTGAAGCATGGGGGTGGCAGCATCATGCTTTGGGGGTGTTTTTCTGCACATGGGACAGGGCGACTGCACTGTATTAATTAAAGGATGACCGGGGCCATGTAGTGCGAGATTTTGGGGAACAACTTTCTTCCCTCAGTTAGAGCATTGAAGATGGGTCGAGGCTGGGTCTTCCAACATGACAATGACCCGAAGCACACAGCCAGGATAACCAAGGAGTGGCTCTGTAAGAAGCATATCAAGGTTCTGGCGTGGCCTAGCCAGTCTCCAGACCTAAACCCAATAGAGAATCTTTGGAGGGAGCTCAAACTCCGTGTTTCTCAGCGACAGGCCAGAATCCTGACTGACCTAGAGAAGATCTGTGTGGAGGAGTGAGCCAAAATCCCTCCTGCAGTGTGTGCAAACCTGGTGAAAAACTACAGGAAACGTTTGACCTCTGTAATTGCAAACAAAGGCTACTGTACCAAATATTAACATTGACTTTCTCAGGTGTTCAAATACTTATTTGCAGCTGTATCACACAAATAAATAGTTAAAAAATCATACATTGTGATTTCTGGATTATGTCTCTTACAGTGGACATGCACCTACGATGACAATTTCAGACCCCTCCATGATTTCTAAGTGGGAGAACTTGCAAAATAGCAGGGTGTTCAAATACTTCTTTTCCTCACTGTATATTGGTATAATATATATTAAAGTCCAATAAACTATTTATTTTATTTTTATATATTATCAAAGCCATAAGTGAGCACTGCTTTTGCACCAGGTAATTATTTATTTTGGACTTTTATACATAGTTTGTTGAAAAAAAAAAAAAAAAAAATATATATATATATATATATATATATATATATATATATATATATATATATATATATATATATATATATATATTTACAGTACAGACCAAAAGTTTGGACACACCTTCTCATTCAAAGAGTTTTCTTTATTTTCATGACTATGAAAATTGTAGATTCACACTGAAGGCATCAAAACTATGAATTAACACGTGGAATTATATATGGAATTATATACATAACAAAAAAGTGTGAAACAACTGCAAATTGTCATATTCTAGGTTCTTCAAAGTAGCCACCTTTTGCTTTGATTACTGCTTTGCACACTCTTGGCATTCTCTTGATGCGCTTCAAGAGGTAGTCACCTGAAATGGTCTTCCAACAGTCTTGAAGGAGTTCCCCGAGAAATGCTTGGCACTTGTTGGCCCTTTTGCCTTCACTCTGCGGTCCAGCTCACCCCTAAACCATGTCCATTGGGTTCAGGTCCGGTGACTGTGGAGGCCAGGTCATCTGGCGCAGCACCCCATCACTCTCCTTCTTGGTCAAATAGCCCTTGATGCCTTCAGTGTGACTCTACAATTTTCATAGTCATGAAAATAAAGAAAACTCTTTAAATGAGAAGGTGTGTCCAAACTTTTGGTCTGTACTGTATATATGTATCACTAGGCATACATTTGGGAAACTCAAGTCCAGTGAACAGTTTCTCTGTGCCTAAAAGCCACTGAGTAGTGATAGTGTATCAGCAACATTAACATAATTTGAAGAATTCACTGAATACACTGAAAATGATTACTTTTGTTTGCTCAGCACCTATTGAGAAACCTGCAAAAAAAGAAGAGCCTTTTCATTTTAGAGTGTTTACTTAAACATCTCTGTGTGGGGGGTTTTTTTGGTAATAAAATAATGTGAAAATAATAATTCCAGGAGTGTGACTCTATTCTTTAAAACTCTTACCTTTTTTTTTTTTGCATCTGCATTGGCAGAGGTTCACACTTATGTTCCTGCTTGGTGCACTCACTAACTTGTACATGCATAGTTACGATACACACATTTGTGTGCTTTTACACACACACACACACACACACACACACACACACTCTTTGAGACAAGCCCCAGCTGCTCTCACATTGTGCCCATCTGGACAGAGAGGCTTTGCCAAAACTCGAGCGGCACAAACAATTACTGATCTGCCCCTTGATGTCATTGTTTAAATCCTGAAGCAGAAAAAAATAGGATCAGAAGAAAAGCAGAGGTTTAAGAATAAAAATGCTTCTCACCTGGATTGCTTTAAGGAATGGCCAACCAAGTTTTGAAATGAATTTACTTTTAAACAAAAGGTGTACTGTTTAGTATTTTTCTTTCCTGATCTATGTCACAGTCACACTGGCCAATCATGTGAGCTCATCGAGGTGATTGGTTAAGACTACATTAGTGAGAAAATGGGGAAAAAACAGGGTTATCACACTCACAATTCGAACAGCTATTATTTGTTATTTGTTTATATATGCTTATTTACACATTCCAATATGGACTTCTGTTGTAATCCTAAATAAATGTTTGTATGTCAATTGTGCTAATTGGTTATATATTATATATAGTATATTTTATGTAGCTTTATAAACACCACTATTACTCTTCTGCCAAGCCATTAATAACTTAATACTGGACCCGAAAAACCCAGTAATGTGAACATTGCACATCAAAAGCTGTATAGTTTTTTTTGTTTTAATTGCCTTTGTCTCTTTTCCACCCGTCCTGTTATTTGTCCACGTTTCTTTCCACAGCTGTAATTGAGGCCTAAGTCACAACAGGTGTCCTGAACACTAAGACAGAGCAGCGCTGTTTTGGGCCTTGCCCACAGGATGTCCATATATAAATAAACACACAGAGACACCACACACGCCGGCACGCAGAGGAGACAGGAAGACGAGTGAGACAAAGAATAAACCCAGAGAAAGATGAAAAGCATGGCAGTAATAACAGACAGGGAGAGAAAGGGATGGCTACTGCTGCTGAGGCTAGAGTCAGCATGTGACTCCACCAGAGCCGCATGACTGAGCACCGAATTATATGTATACGAGTGCGTCAGTGTGGGGATGACATTTACCCAGACTCTCTGAAGTCTGGCCTCTCCGGCCTGTCGCTCTCTGCTCGCCGTGCCTGCGGGGCCTGGAGCACAATGATGTTATTTTCCTTAAAGTCACATCAAAGACAGCAGGGAGAAAAAAGTGCAACGCGACCGGGATCTTCTATAAAGTGTAAAACACTACCGTGGCATCTGCATGTCCCCAAAGTGCTGACCAGAGCCTGCAGCCTGCCATTTTAACCGTAATGCCTAATCATTATGCTACCATTGCTTTCTGTAAGAGCAAATCAGAAATGCAGTTCTCTCAGTTCATTGTAAAGTGATGCAAAGTCTTTTTAAATTCTGACTTGAGAGAGTTTGATCTTCTATGACAAAAACACAAAGGGAATTCCAGATGAAAGCATTACCGATGTAAATAGCTTCTCAGACAGATGGAGAGAGCAAGTATGAGAGAGAGAGAGAGAGAGAGAGAGAGAGAGAGAGAGAGAGAGAGAGTGAGAGACAGGGTGAGATATGTTAGGAGAATGTTAACCAATTAAACACTATTTGTTTGCCTGAAATGCCCTTAAAATATACTTTAAACAGGATGGAAGCTACTGAATAAAATCCATACTTTAGACATTTGACCTTGCTGTGGCCTTGACCCTAAATGGTTAAATGACCCTCAATTTCAATATCTAATATATTTAAGTGCTGGATATGATCCATTTATCTACATTAAAACCCTTTTTGAGCTATTACACTAACAAAAAATCAGGATAAAGGAACGTAAAGTCTACACAGAAACATAACTCTTCAAACATGTAGTGCCTGAGGCATAAGATAAGTAATTTTAAAAAATGATTAAATAATGAAATGAAATAAAGATATTAATACCAAACCAAATAATTTTTTTTAAAGAACGATATTAAATAGATAAATTAATAGATATTAAACCTGCTGAATACAGGCAAATCCCGTCAACAATCAGAGGTACTTTTGGAGTGACTCATATTCATTATTATGGTCTTGGTAGCACATTTGATCCACAATAACCTATAAGACTGTAGTGGAAATCACCATTGCCCACTGAAAGACCAAGATTATCTGAGAATAAAAACCATCACATTCTTTTCAAGGCGAAACCTTTAATACATTTTTATTCATTCATTGTAAAAATGATAGCAGTGGGTTTTCGGTTGTTTTTCTTGTTAGGTCAGAAACATTTTTGAGTGTCCTCAGACCTTTAATCCAAAAATTCCTCTTTTTCTTCACCTTTTATCCTTTCCTTCCTCTTTTATCTTGGTCTTTCTTTCTTAATGTATCTATCTTTCCCGCTCTTGCTTTGTTTCTGAGAATCGTGCTTGAAAGTATGCGCTACATTAAAAGTTGAATTTCAGTCCAATTTGACTTCAAAGAAAGTGGAGCTGATTACCGAGGTACTGTTCCCTCTGTTGCCGTTAGATCAGCTGAGAAAGACCTGTTAGTCATGCCTGCTTATCTGGCAATGTTATAAACGCAGGATTAACAGATCAAAGGCCTGAGCAGGGTTAGTGTTATAGAAAACGTAAGCCCTTCATAGGGGATCTTCAGTCTGTCGCTTTAACTTGCACTGAATACTGATATTAGCAAAATGCTTACAATTCATATCAGTGTTCCTTAAATGTACAACAACTAACCTGATGGTGTGCAAAACATCCAGGCTTGCACCCTTTGCTCAATAAAAATCTATCACGCTCCACACGTGTCCTCTCTTTACTCTGTATTTAGGTTGCCAGATATTCAACACAAGGGTTAAAGATATAATAATATATTTTCCTATCTTTTTCCTAAAAGATTACTGGTGATTGTGGAATATTTTAAAAGTAGTATTCATGATGTAATGTGATAATTTCCAATGGAAAGATAAATAAATATTTTCAAGATCATCTTTTTCACTTTTTTATAAGACAGAAACTTTTGGTTGCTGAGTTTTGGGATTAGTTTTATTTCAATAGAAGGTAATACTCACATAGACAGTACAACAGTCACTATTTGTAGTTCAATTCAACGCAATTGAAGATCGTGCAATATACATGATCCCATAACAGCACAGTAAAAGCACAGTAAAATAATTTTCTTACTTTTTTCTAACTTGTTATGACGTTAGACTCGAAGTATAGTATCTGCTATGATACAGAGCCCCTGGAGCAGGGAGGATTGGGCTTTTCTCAAAAGCCTGATAGTCGTAGCATGGCAGTGATGCCATGTGCCTGTGGAATTAAGAACTGTAACCCAGAACCAAGTGTTGAGCTACCTCTAGCAAGTAACTGCTCAATTAGTACAGTTCCTGCATGAAGAATGAGTATGTCTACCAACAATCAATTCTGCATTCGTTTCAAGGTCTGGCTCCAATTTGTACTTACTGCACAGATAAAGTCAAAGATGACAACTTTCTATTCCACAAGAAATTACTTTAAAATCTCTCAGGAGTAGGAGTAAATGGGGTGGTGTGGTGCTGCTCATACTTCATATACAGACACTGATTCACAGTGGTGTGTGTAGGTAATTAACAGGTCAGTGTACCCTGAATACAGTAGGCATTCAGGAGTACAGGTAAATACTTAGAGTTTCTCTGGAGTGTATGGAATGTTGTCCAACACATACACATGTATGAACATGCAGGTGCACCAAATCCCTGTAAGTGGGAAGCGGTTTTAATGAGCGGAAGTGATTGGGTTTATCTCTAAAAGGGGTGAATGGAGGGTTAGAATCAGCTGCTTTTCGACTGTTGATGTAATTCAAGAAGATGCATGTAAAATTCATTCAGTCAATCAGGACAAGTTTTAAACAGTTCGAGAGCAGGAACTGCTTTGTTTTCATGAGTGTGAATGTTGCAGTTGTAATCATTTGTTTTATGTATGTTGTTGGGTTGTATATATGTAACGCTGAAGACTCCAGTGATGATCAAATGTAAAATACAGAAAACTTCACCATAACTTTAGTTTTTTTCAAATATCAGTTTATGTCCCTTTGAATTAGCTGTTAGTGTAGAAACAATAATATATTCAAATAGACACATTAACGATATAATCCTGTGATCTAAATATTACATTTATCAATAGCTTTTGACCAATCAGTGTATGAAAAATGTATCTATATTAAAAAGTAATTTTGTTATGCAACACAGTAAACATGATGGAATATGCTATCACATGAGATCAATTTATTTGCCGTTTCCTGACATTCAACCTGACTTCAGTGCAAATGTCACTGAAGGGGTGAAAAGAAGACAAACAAAGGTGGAGACCCACACATGTTTTTAATCACCTGGGGTTGTATCATGTCCACATCTGGATTCCTGAACGACCAGCTTCAGATGTTAAAGCCAGCAGGAAGAGGGAACAGAGTGGCAGATGTTTCTCTCTCTCTCTCTCTCTCTCTCTCTCTCTCTCTCAATCCATGTCCTTTGTCTTTCTACAGTTTCTCACAGGAACTGGTCTGGTCTTCAATATTGCCATCTGAAAGCACATGCACGCAAATATTCTGTAACTCACAACATAACACTGTTAAGTTTGTGCTACATAAAGCCTACATTAGCTCACCATGACAACCGGAAAACCTACTTTATTAATTACCGTAATTTACGGACTATAAAGCGCACCCACTGAATTTTACAAATATTTTTATTTTTAACATAAATAAGCCGCACCTGTCTGTAAGCCGCAGGTGTCTACACTAATATACTTTACACGGGCTATAACAAAAGACACGTTACACACGGTGTAACGGGTGAAATATGTTGCGCTTCCTTTAGGAGCATAGCGGTATTTCGGGAATAGCATGCCAGAAGCGAGCTCTCCCTTCACCCTGACTCAACGCGTTACAGCGGCTTGTATCTAAACAGTAGCTGACCAAGGAAGTCATTGTTCACCGTCTTCCTCCTTCCTTTCACAACTATTTCTCTCTGAAGTTTATCTTTTGGCATCGTCGTGCGTTTAAAAATCACCCGATGGAAGTTTTTTCTCCCGATGCCGTGCAGCTCAGAACACAGGTAAGGTGCGTTTTTTAGTTTCTGTTCGGAAATTTTATTGGTCTAATGTTGTGGGGTGCAGTTTTTTGGCTTGAAGTTTGTGAAATTGGGAAAACCCAGGAAAAATTCATAAATTAGCCGCTTCGTTGTTTAAGCCGCGGGGTTCAAAACGTGGGAAAAAAGTAGCGGCTTATAGTCCGAAAAATATAGTAGCCTTTTTCTCTGACATCATCTCCATCAAAACCGCAAATTGCTTTTAATGTCAAGTTCAGATTGTGCCAAGTGATTTTAATTGATATTATGTTACTGCAAATTTTCCAGGCCTGCTTGTGCTCTCAAATCTTCATCTTAGATCTTGTCACTTTTGTTCAAAATCATATAGTGGCTAATCACAAACGTATTTATTTTTAGTTCAAATGCATTACAAACCAAGTGCAAGGCATAGTGCTGAAGCCCTGATTGGCAAGTCAGAAGAAAGGTTTTAGCTTTGTGGTTAAAAGCATTGGACTTTTGCTCCAACTTTTGCAGGTCAAATCCCAGCCACACCAACCTGCCACTCCTAGGCCCCTGAGCAAGGTTCTTAACTCCATAGCAGCTCAGTTATATGAATGGGATAAATGTATGTCTGGGTAAGAGCATCTGCCAAATTTAAATGTTATATCATCATTTTGATTTAATAACTTAACATTTCAAAAGCAAACCATTTGATTAACGCATAAATTAGTCTAATACATAAATTAGTAATAAATTAGTCTCCTGATAGACTGTGAGGCATTAAACATTTAATTTAAATAATAAGCTAAGACAATAACTTGAAATAGCTAATAGTTAAGTCAAAATATTGAGTGAAAGCTGGTGTGTGTGTGTGTGTGTGTGTGTGTGTGTGTGTGTGTGTGTGTGTGTGTGTGTGGCATAGTTGACAGGATTATCACGTGGAGGCAATGTCTCCCTTTGAGCTACACAGATTCTACAAGTTCCCCACTGCCACATTACGCTGGTGACCTCTGACCTGTTAGCTAAAGAAATAGCCATATTTCTTTAAGCCTGACAGCAGGAAGTCTTGGAGACCTTATACACACGTACACACACGTACACACACCAATAACAATTTACAATGTGGGTGGTAGACTGTGAAAGGGATTAGTGTATAGACATGAGTCCTTTTATACCTCTCATGTTTCATAACGTTGTAATTAATTTCATCTTATGTCCTCTTAATTTATGTCATAGGCTACTTGGTGGATAAAAGAAGTTCACTGTATGGTGTAACAGACTGTTTCCTGTACAAATAACAATGAACTCTTGAATCTTGAATCTTAAATCATAAAACTGATCTAAAATAATGTGGATCAGTGTATTTTTCAAAATATTGATTAAATGATATCATTTTAATGTATGTTTTTAGGGTAAAACTGAATGCATTATTTAAATTCAGTATATAATGTGTTGTAAATACATATGAGGATCCAAACAGGAGGGACAGTGTTTGTTTGTTTGGTTTTTTTTAAGTTTTAGAATAAGGATGTGCACTAGGATCATGTAGGACGAAACAAAAGAAGTCACAACAGCATGAGGTTTTTACTTTAATGTGGAGTTCAGAGAAAAGATCTCAGTAGCTTGTGGGAATGGTTGCCAGGTTTTAGAAAATTCCCACCCTTACTATTAAAATCTGCACAGCACGTTTTTCTTCTTTACTCATTTTTGGAGCAACACATCAACATTGTTATGTAAAACACACTCAGGCAGGTGGATGCAAGTTAAGATGAGGCTTTTTTTTGGTAAACAGTAAAATCCAAAATCATCAGACAGGATTTGTCATAAGTAAGAGGCAAAGATCAGGCAGTGAACAAACAAAGTCAAAGTGGTAATCCAATACACGATTTAGCACGGGTTGGTAAATCTTTGAATCAAGACTTATAGAACATTATTTTGCAACCTATTGGTGTACAGAAGATTCTATTTATGGTGTGTGTGTGTGTGTGTGTGTGTGTGTGTGTGTGTGTGTGTGTGTGTGTGTGTTTGTGATTAGGTACACCTGTATCTAATTAGTAGCTGGAAAAACGCTGAGTGGGGAAAGTGTTTGTTTCCTGTGAGTTGGTATCTGTGTCGGCCATATTGAAGGGCTGTCGTGGTTGTTACAGTACGAATTAGAGTCTCCAATAAATTGTGACCTGACAAACAGTGAAGATCAGTTATGATATGCATTATATTGTATAGATTCAACATGTGGACATTTGAATGCTCTTGGAACCTGGTAAAGCTAATTGTGAAATGATTACCATCATTAATTAACATTACATGAACAGTATATACAATGTTGGGTTTTACCGCTTTATTCAGTAAGTAGTAGAAGTTCATAACTAAGAAATAATAGCATATACATTTGTTCCAGGCTAATAATTTCTAAGAATTTTCTATAAACATTTTGTAATTTTCTTGTCTTTCTAATGTGATACAACAAATGGACAATAAAGTAGTCATAAGCAATTTGAAGGTTTTTAAAAGTCTAAGTAAGAAATAGTGAATTAAAATAAATGAATAAAGAAATGTGTGTGAATATACAGTTCTGCATTTAGGAAGTTGTGATATAATGCTGTAAAGTGGGAATGCTTTCAAAAATAAATTTGTCCACAATTTATTTTTTAGCAATAAATAAAATGAAAAGTGAATAAACAGAAAATAATTTCAAATCAAATCAATATTTGGTGTGACCACTGTTTGGCCCTAAGTTCTTACTTTTGCACACTTTTCTCACTTGCACAGATTCAGAGACTTTATAGGATTAATGTCCAGTGTATGATTAACCAATTATACCAAGCAAGTGCTAATGTTTATCAATTTCATGTGTAGGGTGACACATAGTCATTAAATTAAACGGAAACAGCTGTGTAGAAGACTTAAACCTGTGTAAGGAACAGTCAAACTCTAGTAGATATACTGCATCAGCGAAGTCTGGAGTCTTACTTCTCTTTGACATCGGACAATGTCCAGCAGTGCCACCAGCAAATAACTGAAACCAGTGCGACCAGTGTCTGTTCAGAGTAATGGGTTTATGAATTGTGGTAAAAAGTCATACCTCTGACATGTATAAAAGGCTAAATGACTCAACTAAGCATGAAAACATAGGAACTAAGGTGCAGCAAAATAGCAGCAGGTCAAGTCAAGAAGCTTTTATTGTTATTTCAACCATATATAGCTGATGCAGTACATAGTGAAATGAGACAATGCTCCTCCAGAACCCTGGTGCTACCTTAAACAACATAAAGCTACATAACAGAAAACAAAAAGCTAAGGACTTGTAAGTGCCCTTGCCACATAAAGTGCATCGTGTGCAACCTGGTGCAGACAGTGCAAAGACAACACAAGACAGTGTAGGACAAATGCACAAAACACAAAATAGTGCCACCAGTAAACCTACTGTATATTACACATGCAGTGTGTAAGAGAGAACTGAGAACAGGAGTGTACTTGTAATTTTTAAAAAATGTAAACAAAAGTGTTTGTGCAAAACCACAATAGCAGCAGTCAAAAGGATGTGCAAAAACAGCATAATGATAATGAAGCAATATGATTTGGGTGGTGCTGAGACATGGATGTGTGACGTGAGTGCAAGTGTGTGTTGAGTCCGGGTTGTACAGATCAGTCACAGTTAAGTGTGTGTGTGCGTGAGTTTCAATTTTGTTCTGTGTTGAGAAGCCTGATGGCTTGAGGGAAGAAACTGTTGCACAGTCTGGATGTGGGGCCCAACCGCTTCCCTGATGGCAGGAGGGTGAAGAGTGTATGTGAGTGGTGTGTGGGGTCGTCCACAATCCTGTTGGCTTTGCAAATGCAGTGTGTGGTGTAAATGTATAGAGGTAAGAGAGACTCTGATGATCTTCTCAGCTGTCCTGACTATCCTCTGTTGGGTCTTGCGATCCGGAACGTTGAAGTTCCCAAACCAGGCAGTGATGCAGTTGCTCAGAATGCTCTCAGTGGTCCCTCTGTAGAATGTGGTCAGGATGGGGAAGAGAGATGGGCTTTTCTCAGCCTTCTCAGGAAGTAGAAACTCTGCTAAGCTTTTTTGGTGATGGAGCTGGTGTTGAGCAACCAAGTAAACCACCAGATGACCACCAAGGAATTTGGTACTTTTGCCGATCTCCACGGAGGGTCCATCGATGATCATTGGAGAATGGTTACGCTGTGTTCTCCTGAAGCCAACAACCATCTCTTTGGTTTTGGCAATGTTCAGAGACAGGTTGTTCGCTCCACACCAGGCTGTTAACCGTGGCACCTCCTCTCTGTATGCTGACTCATCATTGATGAGTCCTGATGAGACCCACCACGGTCGTGTCATCAGCGAACTTGATGATGTGATTTAAGCTGTGCATTGCTACACAGTCGTAAGTCAGCAGAGTGAAGGTTGGAAGCTGGGTCATAATGTGCCTCATGACAAGCCTCTCGAAGCACTTCATCACGATGGGTGTGAGTGCGATGGGACGATAGTCATTAAGGCATAAGACTGTAGACTTCTTCGTCGTCATCTTGAGGCATGTAGGAACAACGGCGCTGCTCAGGAAGATTTTGAAGATGTTGGTAAAGACATCCGCTAGCTGTTCTGCACATTCCCTGAGCACTCCGCCGGGAATGTTGTCTGGTCCAGCAGACTTCCGTGGGTTAACTCTGCATAGAGTTTTCCTCACTTCAGCTATGGTTAGACAGAGCACCTGGTCACTGGGAGGGAGGGGTGGTTTTCCTCACCGCCATGTTGTTCTGCACCTCGAACTGGGCATGGAAGTTGTAGAAGGTGCTGCATTCAGGTGTTATGGACTGATGAGTGAAAATCAAAAAATTGTGCGCTGAACTGTAAACAAACGTGTTTGCTGAAGGAGGTGGAGGTTTGTTACAAGTTTTGGGCTGCTTTTCTGCAAAAGGAGTTGGAGATTTGATCAGGATTAATGGTGTCTTCAATGCTGGAAAATATAGGCTTATAATTATCCATCATGCAATAACATCAGGGAGGCGTCTGATTGTAACTGACTCCAAACATACAGTGCATCCGGGTATTCATAGCGCTTAATTTTTTCCACATTTTGGTATGTTCCAGCCTTATTCCAAAATGGATTCAATTCATTATTTTCTTGAAAATTCTATAAATACCCCATAATGTTAACGTAAAAGAACTGTGTTTAAAATCTTTGCAAATTTATTACAAATAAAAAAACAAAAGAAATCACATGTACATAAGTATTTACAGCCTTTGCTCAGTAATTTATTGAAGCGCTTTTGGCAACAATTACAGCCTTCCTATTCTTCTTTGCAGAAACTCTCAAACTTCATCAGGTTGGATGGGGAGCATCAGTGCACAGCCATTTTCAGATCTCTTCAGAGATGTTCAATCGGGTTTCAAGTCTGGACTCTGGCTGGGCCACTCAAAAACATTCACAGAGGTGTCCCATAGCCACTCCTTCATTATCTTGACTGTGTGCTTAGGGTCGTTGTCCTGTTGGAAGATGAACCGTCACTCCAGTCTGAGGTCCAGAGCACTCTGGAGCAGGTTTTTATCAATAATGTGTGTACATTGCTCCATTCATCTTTCCCTCAATCCTGACTAGTCTCCCAGTCCCTGTTACTAAAAAAACATCCCCACAGCATGATGCTGCCACTAATATGCTTCACTGTAGGGATGGTATTGGCCAGGTGATGAGCTGTGCCTGACATCCTCCAGATATGACGCTTGGGATTTATGACAAAGAGTTAAATCTCATGGTTTGAGAGTACTTCAGGTGCCTTTTGGCAAACTCCAGGCAGGCCATCATGTGCCTTTTACTGAGGAGTGGCTTCCGTCTGCGCACTCTACCATAAAGGCCTGAGTGGTGGAGTGCTGCAGATATGGTTGTTCTTCTGGAAAGTTCTCCTCTCTCCACAGAGAAATGCTGGAGCTTCTTGGCCACCTCCCTGACTAAGGCCCTTCTCCCCAGATTGCTCAGTTTTGTCAGGTGGTCTAGAAGGTTCTCCTTTCTCCACAGAGAAATGCTGGAGCTCTTTCAGAGTGACCATCAGGTTCTTGGTTACCTCCTGACTAAGGCCCTTCTCCCCCAAACACTCACTTTGGCCTGGCGGCTGCTCTAGGAAGGGTTCTGGTGGTTCCAAACTTCTTCTAATATGTTTCTGTAGACAGACACAAAGACTTACAGCATATGGTGCACATTTTTAAAAATATATTTTAAAATGTGCTATCTGTGAGGTATGCTGGTGAGGGAAAGAGTGTTTATAGCTGATATAACCTAAATGAGAACATAAAGTATGTAATTATAAATAGAAAAAATACTAGTACTACACAATGTTATTTCATAAGTAATCAGTTGTAATCATTGGAGGTTGATATACTATTTTGTTTAATATCACCAAGACACAAAAAGTCTTTTCTGAATTAATTTGATGAATTTTATTAATGATGCAGGATTATTTTAAAACACAGAAAGGTATACTGTGGACAAGTTTCAAACTTTTGGAACTCTTTGGCTCAATGACTCATGTCTCTTTTCTCCTTCTCTCTTCATCTCCCTCCCTCTGTCTCTCTCTCTCTCTCTCTCTCTCGCTTGCTCTCTCTCTCTATCGCTCCCTTGCTCAGTGGGGGTCCCGTGAGGCAGCGTTTAATCACTGGGTACTGCACCATCAATGTGGAGGCAGACAGAAGGAGCCCACTCCAGGAGATCAGCTTGCAATCAAAGCCTTCTCCACCCCACTCTACTGTCTGCTGCTACTGACTGCTGCCATGGATCCCCATCACAAAAAAAGAGCAGCAGAAACAATTATTTATTCTTTTTGATGTGGGGTTTTGAAGTTATCCTACTACCCGACTCCAGCACCCACCTCCTTCCCAAATACCCCCATCTCTCTCGCTCTCTCTCTCTCTCTCTCTCTCTCTCTCTCTCTCTCTCTCTCTCTCTCTCTCTTATTCCTAACTCATCTAGCTTGTTTATACTCAGCAGAAACAAGGTCAGGACCGAGTATGCAAGAGTAGAGGAATCATTTTGAGTTTGAGAAACACAAGCATTGTGGGTCATGCCATGTCATGCTGTGGGGAATGAAAAGATTTTTTGTTTATTTGACTTTGATTATACAGAATGCCTAATTCACTGATTCTAGTCTGAATAACAATACTGACAATTTTCATTGTCCTTATATGGCCAAGAGCATGCGCACCCCTGTTTAGCACACCCATATGCAGTTGGTTCATTCCCACACAGTTGCAATGTTTGGAAGCACACAAATGTACAGAATATCTTTGTATACAAATTTTTTTCATTTGAACTCCTCTTCTTATTCTTTCAGCTTCTCCCATTAGGGGGCGCCACAGTGGATCATTAGTCTCCATACCCCCTTGTCCTTTACATCTGCCTCTTTCAAACCAACTACCTGCATGTCTTCCTTCACCACATCCATAAACCTCTTCCTTGGCCTTCCTCTTTCCTCCTTCCTGGTGGCCCTCATAGAGGTCCTGCACCACCCTCACATACTTCTCTGACACACCTGACTTCCTCATACAATACCACAACTCCTCACATGGCACCCTGTTGTGCACTTTACCTAAATCCACAAACACACAATGCAACTCCTTCTGTCCTTCTCTATACTTGTCCATCAACATTCTCAAAGCAAATATTGCATCTGTAGTGCTCTTCCTCGGCATAAAACCATACTGCTGCTCACAGATGGTCACCTCTTCTCTCAGCCTGGCTAACACTACTCTTTCCCATAACTTCATGGTGTGACTGATCAACTAAGAGGTCCAAACTTGTTTCAAAGTCCCTGCTTCTGCATGACAATACCCTGGTGTGTTATGGTTGGAGTGGAAGAACCATGAAGTGTTCTGCTCTGAGAGCTAACAGGCCCCCCTTTACCAAACATCAGTGCTTGACCTTACTAATGGGCTTGTGGCTGAATTAAATGATAGTTTAAATGCATCAATTTATATACAGTTATCGGTTCATCAATGTGTTGAACAAAGCATTTTGGTCTATTGCAATTCATAAGCCAACCTCCCACAACATCTGTTTCAACCATAATTTATGTGAAACTTCAACAAAAGGCTTCAATGCAAATTCCCCCAAGACCGTTGACATTAATCATGTTAATATCATTGCCCCAGAGATCTGATCAAGTAAATTTGTTTATAAACTTGATGCAGTACAGCATTAAGAAGCCATCTAGCAAGCCATTTTATCAGTTTGATGCCGAATCTTGCTTGATGTGGTGAACACTTGTGGTGCACTATTTTTAAGCACTGACTAAATAAATATTAATAAACCTCTGCATTTAATGTCATGGGGGAGATGTAATGGGAAAGCACCACCACTGCTAATAAACTTTTCAATCATTATTATTATTATTATTATTATTATTATTATTATTATTATTATTATACCCTTATTCAAACAAATCATTTATACAACTGATTTATACTGTAGCTTAAAAATAGCTATAAAAATAGCTTTTATCAAATGTTTATAATACTAATATCATGATATGCTACTTGTTCAGATGTTCTTCTCAGTAGAGGGTTAGGGTTATGTTAGTTATTTAAATATTAGGCTCACTGTTTAAATGTAAAAATACTTATTTGTTAAAGCTTTGAATGTTTTTAATTACACATACATTAGGCCCAAGTTGGCATTTTTAATTATTTAGTTAATTATTTAGTCACATAGATGACCCCTGATCCAGCTGTCACAGTTCAGCCTTTCTCAAACTGATCAGACACACTTCCAACACATCAATTTTGAGGACTGACTGCTCACTTGTTGCTTATTTATCTTGACCACTAAACCAGATAATCAATGTTATTCAATAACTCAGTGGTTTCATGTTATAGATTATCATCGTATACTCCAAGTTGTTTTGTATTATTGTGTTTTTGGTTTAAACCAAACCAGATAATGAATAATCACAATCATACTGGGTCACTTTATTCTGTACTTCTGTGTATATCTGTCATACATATCCATCCCTTCTGTTTGATTAATGTATGTGTGTTACTCTTATTTTTACCTTTATATTATATTTCTTTCCGTGTTTACAAGTCAGACAGTCAAAAAAGCATTTCACTATATGTCATACTCTGTATGAATGTGTATGTGACAAATAAAATCTTAATTAGAAATTTTGAATTTAATTTGAACTTGAATATCTATTTCAATTAACATTGTTGTAATCAGGTATCATTAACTATGGATTTTCTTTCGATTTGTTGACAATTTCCTTAATGTTGGATAAATCTTCCTATATTAATTATATTAACTCAAAGACCAATTAATAGAACTATGTAGCAATTTTATTTATGTGCATGAAGTTGATTGTATGTATTAAAATAACAACAAATTTCAGTAAACAAGAGCACAACTGATTGGTGTCACAAAGGGTACCAGGACAATATTAAAAAGGCAAATACAGAACAAGCAGGAATTGGGATTTTCAGGAGTACAAACTGAACGGAAAAGTATGAATGAACTAAAGACTCTTTGTTTGTGTTTGTGTGTGTGTGTGTGTGTGTGTGTGTGTGTGTGTGTGTGTGTGAGATTATTTTAGGTGATTTGTTACTACTGTACAAAATAGAAAACAACCACATACTTGCTTCATGAATCACTGATGTATTTTTTTAACTATTTAGTAATTAAACTAAACAAAAGGTCCTGTTTCAGTCTCTAAATTCAATTCAGATCAAAAATACAATTCTAAATGCATAAGTACTTTCTAAAAATTCTGCCAACAGAAATTCAAACATAGCTACAACATTCACAACATTCAAGTTCCAGACCATAAATCCTCAGAATATAGCCTTATGGCCATCCATCATGAAATTATACTTCAGCTGGCACAGATTTTGACCACACTTCGAAAGTCACGTTCATTTTCAAACTAAGAAAAAGTTACTGGCACGGAAGGGTAGCCATTTTTTTAAAACCCAATGATTCCTTGAGGCCAATGTCTTGAATTTACAATGACTGAAACACTTTAATTCGACAGGAGGCAAACTGGCATCATGGCCAGCGCTGTTCCCTCAAAAACCAAATGTTATCCTTGCTGAATATAGTAATATTTATAGTGTTAAAACAAGTTTTCAATAAAAGATTCTTAATATGGACACTAGGTTAATAAAATAAATTGATCGAAAATACATTTTAATATATATAAAATATATAAAACTGTTACTAACAATGCCATGATGCTACCTTTTTCTTTATAGCAATTATATGGCATTGTTTTTATCACTCAAAAGTGAATTTCGAGCTCAGTTTTCCATGCCCACACTAGTCTACTGACTGTCTACTGTTTGAAATTTGGCCATGCCTCATGTCAGAAGTATATTTTTAATATTTGCAAATTTTTAAATTAGGAAACTAAAGGAAATGAATGGTGCATCCTAAAACTAAAAGTCCACCACAAAATAAAACGCTCTGCGATCAAGTACCTGCTGGCTGTAAATTGTGTCTGTAGTGGACACTAAATGACTCATCTCTAGTTTGCTGGCAGCCAAATGCTTTGTGGATATAATGAGGGATCTTTTTTCTTTTGGCTTCACCTGTCAGACATGTATAACTAATGACGAGACTAATCCGCAATGAATTATTCTGTGCCCCACATTGTCCTGCACTGATTCTGTAGAAAGCTTCACAGATAATAAATATATAGGAAAAAATGGAGCTACAGAATATTTGACAAGACATGAAATAATAAAAGAATAAAAGGAAAACCTCATAGGTCTTCTTTTCCCCCCTTTCTCTCTCTCTATCTCTTTTCTTCATAAAATTCGAACAGCTCTAGCTGCGCTCACGATCCCTTTATCTCTTTCATTAGCGTGTCTGTGCTGCTCTTGGCGGGGAGACAGTCACTTTCTCGGCCCTGTGAAGTTCAGGCAGATTACAGTGTGGCTTTGAAGCTGGTGCCGTTGTTCCTTTCTCTCTAAATATATATATATATATATATATATATATATATATATATATATATATATATATATATATATATCGCTTTGTCTAGCTTTATCTTTTTCTCTATCTCTTTCTACTTATTCCTACCCTCCAGCCCAGCGTATTTCTGCCATCTACAACCAAACCCGTCCAAACAGAGGACGAATAAACCGAACACCCTGCGATGAACTGCCGTCTCTTTTTACCCTTTCATGTGTCGCGCTTGTTCCCGCAGGCAACAAAAATCCCACCTAAGCAATCTCATCCCAGCAGGATCCAGAGAGAAGAAGATCAGACGGATAGGCAATGTGTCTTATGGAAATGAAGCTGAAGGGAAAATAACGGGCACAACAATTACTTCTACCCCGTGGGTATACCATCACAATCTAGAAGATTATCAAACTCACAGGTGCACGAACTTTCCGTGCAGTCTACCTGCCTAAGCATGGTTCTCTACCTATAAATCACTAAGATAAGTAAATTAGAGCTGTTTTCTTTTTTTAATTCGGCAAACTCACTACCCAGTGTCGGCATGGAAAACTGAGCTCGAAATTCACTTTTGAGTGTAAAATTTGGAAAACTATCAATGACTGGCAGGTGTGATGCAGTCTGAAAAAGCAGAGTTACTGATAATAGCACAGAGTTGATGAATTTTCCACATATATCTGTTAAATAGCTATTTATATCACATATTAATATGTAACGATTTACCTTGTCCTTACCATACTATTACTTGCTATAAGTTGTACCAGCTATTTACTCTCCCTAACTCTAACAGATTCTTACTCCATTCTTATATACAGTTACTTTTGCTGTGTTTACCCATTATTGCTACAGTACCTTATTACTGTACTGTAAAAAATTATTTGCTACATATTATTGTATCATAGCACCAAGTTACATTTGCTTGAGTGGAAACAGATGAAATTAGACACTTTAATGACTTATGATGTAATTTAGAAGTGGATTTGAGGTTTGCTGAGTGGTGCACAGGTAAATGAAAAAGAGTTCTGTTGTTAAATTATTTATTCAGCTATTTAATGCTAGACCACACCTAAGCATAATCATAATCAAATCCCTAATGTACAATTTTATTATCATAAAATAAATTCATACTATATTAACTATATTATCATTCAGTATTAAATGCATTCAAAATGTTAGTTTAGATATTATTTAAGTTTTATTTTATTATTTTATTTTTGTAACAATGTTTCTTTCTGCCATAATCCAAATCAGAAAATTAATAGTAAAAAAAATAATTGTCAGGTATTTCCATCCTTTTGGGTACTTTTAGCCCCTACCAAGATATAAAAGCATGCCCACACACACGCACACAGACACACACCAACGAGCTTCCCCCTCACATCCTCACATGATTCAAAGATCTCAACTTCTTTTGTAATGGTGCTGTTAAAAACGGAATAATACATTAAAGCAGCATAAAGCATCAGGCGCTGAGGGGGACGTTTGACTACAACAATAAGCAGCTGGATAAAATATACATTACAGTAATTGGTACAGAAAGGGGAGAAAAAAAGGGGCAATGCTGGAGGATACAGATGGTAATGACAGTCTGTCACAATCATCCATGCAGCACCTCAGTTCATACTTTCCTGTGTCTTATTTTATTTCCCTCATGCACACACTGTTCAGGCTTCAGTATATACAGTATTCATGTCTTTAGAGGCATGTATGAAAATATTTTGAACACTTTCTAACAAATAACACGTTGTCTATTCTTTTAATTGTTGCAATTTATGTATATAATTTTTTAGATATATATTATATAGATATTAATGGTTTAGATTCACTGGATAATTATTCTGCAAATTATTATCATTTTGATCATAACTGCTCATTTAGAGGAACTTGCATGGTGGTGATATTAAGCTTTCTGCAAGGAGACATTTCTTCAACCTTCACAGAAAGAGTCTTTATAACAGCACATTATAACAGTCTGAGGTAAAGCTGTAAATGTTACGACTTCAGGACTTTTCATGGTTTTTTTTCCTTTAAAGTGTCTGTCTTATATTCAGTACAGAAAAGGGGGCAAAGCAATGACTGTTTATAGCTGTTATAACCAGGAGGATCCAGGACCCCCATAAGGCATTAGGGACCCCCCATGACAAGGAAAAAATACCCTTAGGGGGTCCCCAAGATTATTTTAGTAAAGACTTGACTCAATTCGAGCACTGGTTATAACTGTTAGCTGTTATAGCTCAAATACATAATGACTCAACTAACTTGTTGAACTAACTTTAAATGTATGCTTGTACAACAAAAATAACAATAAATTAAACATTGTAATTAGGTAAATGGTTAAGTGCAAAGTGTCCTTAATGTGGATTATTTTTGTATAACTTGTCATGAATTGTTATTCCTTCCCTAATACTATCATTTTTCAAACATGCATTCTCATGAACAGAATCTTAGGAAGACTGATGTGACTTAGTGACATTTTCCTAGGGAAATGATCAAGAGGGCTCACATTGTATGTGAACAGAAACTAATAGATTACTGAGAATGACAAACCAACACCTTTGGAGATCTTCTTCTTTTGGCTTCTCCTATTAGGGGTCGCACAGCGGATCATCCGTCTCCATACCCCCCTTTCCTCTACATCTGCATCTTTCAAACCAACTACGTGCATGTCCTTCCTCACCACATCCATAAACCTCCTCCTTGGCCATCCACTTTTCCTCCTTCCTGGTGGCTCCAGCCTCCATGTCTAAACCATCTCAATCTCCCCTCTCACCTTGTTTCCAAAACGTCCTACATGCTCTAATAAACTCATTTCTAATCCTGTCCATCCTCGTCCTCAACATCTTCAGCTCTGATACCTCCAGCGCCACTCTCTCTAAACCATACAACATCGCAGGTCTCACCACAGTCCTTTCACCTTTTCCTTTCACTCTTGCAGATACGCTACTATCACAAATCACTCCTGCCACTCTTCTCCACCAGCTCCACCCTGCCTGCACTCTTTTCTTTACTTCCCTAACACATTCTTCATTACTTTGCACTTTTGACCCCAGGTACCTGAACTCCTCCACCTTTACCACCTCTTCTTCCTGCAACTGCACAACTCCCCTGCACTCCCTTTCATTCACACACACATGTACTCTGTCTTACTCCTACTGACTTCCATTCCCCTTCTCTCCAGAGCGTACCTCCAACACTCCAGGCTCTTCTTAACCTGCTCCCTAATTTCACCACAAATCATATTATCATCCGCAATAATCCACAGAGACTCCAGTCTGACCTCGTCTGTCAACCTGTCCATCACCACTGCAAACAGGAAAGGGCTCAGAGCCAATCCTTGATGCAGTTAAACCTCCACCTTGAACCAGTCTGTTGTTCCTACTGCATACTTCACTGCTGTCATACTGTCCTCATACATGTCCTGCACCACCTTTTGGATGGCTGTGGTAGGAGCCTTTAACTTTACAAAGAACCTTTAACCTCCTACGACCTGGGTGTCCACATACGTGGACATTGTGCACAATGGTGTCTTTATTGTTTTCTGTAGATACAGACCAAGTGTCCACATAAGTGACATCATTTTTTTCCAAGAAGAGCTTCATGTTTAAAGAAAATATATGGTTATTATAATTATTGGTTCTTCCTAACCCCAAATAACTGGAAGAAATCTAAAATGCAAGCCAAACCAAAGCTCAGGTCCTAGGAGGTTAAAAGAAAATGTTTGTCAATAGTGTACAATACACTTGTTGAAACAACTGACATCAGATTTTGGTTGTTATGGGTGGGACTTAAACCAAGGTTGATGCTGTGAAAGTTACGGTTAGCCACGGGACAGTCTAAGTATAGGGAAAGAGGTCCTAAGAAACAGAAACAAGAGTACAGGAAAAGGTACAAAATTCTATTCAAAATATTTTATGAAAAACATTTACAATTTTCTTTTTTTCCACAAAAAATATTTTATTTGAGCAAAACAAAATGCCTCAAATGAAAAAGGAAAAAAATTTACATAGCAAAAAGAGTCACACAGGAGCATAACACTGGCCAGAAACCACAGGGAAACTTGCAGGTAAATTAAACACAGGTGGCAATGATTAACCTAATAAACAAAAGTGGAACAATATGAGGGAACAGTGGGGACATCTCTTGGACAAAGGATGTAATGCACAATAAAAGTCCTGAAAGAACAACAAAAAACGCAGCTGAGACAAGGAGGCAAAGTAACATCCATAACAGGGAGGGTGAGTAACATCCTCAATGAGACAGAGAATCTGACTGGCATTCTCTACAAGACAGGAAAGACAAGTGACATCCTCAACAAGACAGGGAAGAGGAGCAGCATCTTCAACAAGAAAGGGAGGCTGAGTGATTTCCTCAACAAGACAGGAAGGTGCAGCAAGGTCCTCAACCTGACAGAGAGAATGAAAAGTGGAAAAGGGCAGGTGAGATAAAGCTCTGTTTAACTACATTTCATAATCCATAGCAAAGATTTAAAATCTGGAACCATGGCTCCTTCCCCACTTAAATAGTGGAAGTGTTGGGCAGTGATTGTGGCCCTATGAGTCTCTATTAGCAGTTCATATATAAGTCATAACTCTACAAAAGCAAACTGTTGCAGTTTATACATCTTTAAAGTGGTAATTACAATTTCAATATAATTTAGAATATATGAAGTGGTAAATGAGCATGTTATGAAGTGTAACTCTTGTTGAACAGCTGATATTCATGGTGCATATTCAAACCTCCATTAGGGAATTCTTTTTTTCTCTATTTCTTTCATTTTTAGGTCTCTTCAATTTAGTAATTATCCTTTTAGGAAATCATTCAGTTAGGAATTTTCCTTCTCATTTCTTTTTGAACTTATTTTGTTAAACACATCTGCATCTTAGATAAAATGGTAATCATTGCCTTTGGGAAAAAGACCAGTGGTGGTGATTGAAAGTGTGGGAAAGAATGTAAAAAACTACTTTCTTTTTCAGCCATACCACGAGAAAAGATCTCCCATGATTCTAGAGGGATAAGGCTGTCATCTGTGTTTCATAAAGTATTTTTTTGTGTGTGCATTATTAGATCTTCTCAATAATGTGTATTAATAGAAAAAATATATATAAATGCAATTAAATATACAATGGTTTGAGAAAGTGTACAAATGTATAAGTGTAACTGCATGAAGTAAATATACAAAGGTTTGGAGTTTGATGTAAGTGTTTGAATGTTGAAGTGTAGATATGAAGGTTGAAGTACTGAAGTTTTTTTTAGCAAGAATGTTGGAGTATGTATATTAGGTTTGGAGTTAATAAATGTGAAAATAAATGTGAATAAATTTTTAAGTACAATATATGTATTAGGGTTGGGGTATGTGTATAAATGGTGGTATATGTGTGTGAGAATTAGAGTATGTGTTCTCGGGTTGAAGTAAGCAAGTAAGTGTACTAGAGTCAAAGTAAGTGTATGAGGGTTGGAGTATGTGTATATGTGTTGGATTATGTCTATATGTATTGAAGTATGTGTATATGTATTAAAGTATGTGTATATGTATTGTAATATGAGTATATGTATTGGAGAATTTGTATATGTTATAATGTATGTGTATATGCATTGGAGTATGCGTATGAGGGTTGGAGTATGTTTATGAGTATTGGATTATGCGTATGAGGGTTGGAGTATGTTTATGAGTATTGGAGTATGCGTATGAGGGTTGGAGTATGTTTATGAGTATTGGATTATGCGTATGAGGGTTGGAGTATGTTTATAAATATTGGATTATGCGTATGAGGGTTGGAGTATGTTTATAAATATTGGATTATGCGTATGAGGGTTGGAGTATGTTTATGAGTATTGGATTATGTGTATGAGGGTTAGAGTATGTTTATGAGAATTGGATAATGCGTATGAGGGTTGGAGTATGTTTATAAGTATTGGATTATGCGTATGAGGGTTGGAGTATGTTTATAAGTATTGGAGTATGCGTATGAGGGTTGGAATATGTTCATGAGTATTGCATTATGAGTATGAGGGTTGGAGTATGTTTATAAATATTGGATTATGCGTATGAGGGTTGGAGTATGTTTATGAGAATTAGATTATGCGTATGAGGGTTGGAGTATGATTGAGTATTGGAGTATGCGATGAGGGTTGGAGTATGATTGAGTATTGGATTATGCGTATGAGGGTTGGGGTATGATTATGAGTATTGGAGTATTCGTATGAGGGTTGGAATATGTTCATGAGTATTGCATTATGAGTATGAGGGTTGGAGTATGTTTATAAATATTGGATTATGCGTATGAGGGTTGGAGTATGTTTATGAGAATTAGATTATGCGATGAGGGTTGGAATATGTTCATGAGTATTGCATTATGAGTATGAGGGTTGGAGTATGATTGAGTATTGAGTATGCGTATGAGGGTTGGAGTATGATTATGAGTATTGGAGTATGCGTATGAGGGTTGGAATATGTTTATGAGTATTGAATATGCGTATAAGGGTTGGAGTATGTTTATAAGTATTGGATTATGCGTATGAGGGTTGGAGTATAATTATGAGTATTGGAGTATGCATATGAGGGTTGGAATATGTTTATGAGTATTGGAGTATGCATATGAGGGTTGGAGTATGTTTATGAGTATTGGAATATGCGATAAGGGTTGGAGTATGATTGAGTATTGGAGTATGCGATGAGGGTTGGAGTATGTTTATGAGTATTGGATTATGCGATGAGGGTTGGAGTATAATTATGAGTATTGGATTATGCGATGAGGGTTGGAGTATGTTTATGAGTATTGGATTATGCGTATGAGGGTTGGAGTATGTTTATGAGTATTGGATTATGCGTATGAGGGTGGGAGTATGTTTATGAGTATTGGAGTATGTGAATGAGGGTTGGAGTATGTTTATGAGTATTAAATCATGCGTATGAGGGTTGGAGTATTTGTATGAATGTTTGAATCTGTTTATAAGTATTGGAGTATGTGTAGGAATGTGGAAGTTTATGTATAAGGTTTGGAGTTTGTGTATAACAGTTGGGGTACGTGTGCAAATGTTGGCGTATGTGTATAAAGGTTGTCGTATGTGTACACATGTTAAAGAATGTGTACAAAGTTTTTTGAGTACAGTAAGAATACAAATTTTGGAGTAAATTTAAAGATCAAGTCTCCAATTTTTAGGCACATTGCATGGCAATGACTTATTTAACTGTGACAAATGTGCCAGTAATCCTTGATTTAAGTTTCTGGTTTCTCCAATGAGAAAGCCATCCAAAAAAAGCTGTCCTTCGCAGACAATAAGGACTTCATCAACACACAAGAATGTGCTCTTGAGGGAATCTTCCAGTAATTGGCCACAGAATTTCTTTGAGCAGATGAAAAAAACTGAAAATGGCAGACATGTGAGAGAGTTCTTAACAAATTAGACTCATCTCTCTATGCAGACTAGACAGAGGAATGGGTGGAATGGTGGGTGGGTGGACTGTGTTTATTTTCCTTCCAAAAAATTCTGAATATGAGCATTGGATCCCTCAACAGGCAGTTCATAAAAGCAGGAATGCACTTCAAAGAATGCACACTATCTACCCTGCATGGATAAAACAGCTGCTACTTATAGCTGTCTGCACAAGGGCCAGCAGTTTCATCTGTACGTAATATAGCTCAATATAAAGACACACATACACAACAGCATGCTTTCATTCAACCTAAGTCTTTGTGCTTTATATAAGAGTTTCAGAAGACCACATATTTACAGCCCAACTCATTTTCTAACCAATAATCCAAGAGAAAAGGAGAAACCTCATCCTTTCAAGTTGACCAGGAATGATCATTGACACTTAACATCAAACATCTTTTGGGGTAAATCTGAATCTGTGCTTAATTAGCACTGATGGTGTTTAATAAAACAGCACATCTGGACAGTATTTGTGCAAGAGGCTTTTAGTGACAACTGCACAGTGCTGTGAATATCTATATGAGGGAGTGTGAAATAAATCACACCTCAGAAAGATAAAACTAAGACCTATGTATTTATTTATAAGACATTGTGATGTATAAAATCTCAAAGGTATTTCATTTCATGTAGTACTAGTGGTTATGATGTAAAGCAGCTCACTATTATCATGACTCTACATACTTATAGTCTGCCATGTTGAATGGACTTTTAAATTCATATGTTCATTTATATGTATGTAAATGTACATTTAAACATATGTTCGTTCAACATCCATTATAAAAAAGCACTTTTATATATGAGAAATCACAATTACACACATCTAAGTACACATTATTATTATTTTATGTACAATCCCAAAACTTTAATCAAATCAGTGCTGATCTGGAAATCAGGTGAAGACTGACATCTTCAAAGGCATACCCACTTATAAATACTTTTAATTTCCTTGTGATACTTTTAAGACCTGAGGTATCTGATGGTTCAGTCAATAAATCGTTCTCCTTTATTGTTTAATTGTTTTTAAAAAATTGATTATTAGTGCATAAAAATATATATTTAAAATACTGTACTATGGTTTTCTTTATTCCTCTAACAAAGTAGCTTATAATATAAATTCTTATTATTAGCTTATAATAAAAAGTTAATAACCAAAAAATCCTGGAAGTAAAAAATTATAATTTAGAAAATAAGGAAACGCTGCCCTCTAGCGCTTAGACAAAGATTATGAAGGTCCGGTAGTGTAAAATGTCTCCTTTAAAAGTTCCCATAGGTCAAATGAATCAGTGGTGACACCAGTTCCCATTACAGTGCTTAACTATCAGTGAGTATGGCTATAAATAGCCCTGGATTTAGAACAGATTTAAAGAACTAAAATAACTTATAGGACTACCGATGCAAAAGCACTGACAAAGTAAACTATGCTTTACAATCAAACAATCAATAAATAATTTTGCATACTTCAGAAATCTTTATTTCATTTCTGTGACTCCATTTTACACCTCATACTTTCAACATAATTTGTTCTGCATAGTTTATAGTTTATAAAATCTACAATCTATAGTATAAAACACTCCTAGTTCATATGTACATGAAAGTTGCATCATCCTCATTTCCTGAACATCATAGGAAGTAGAAAAGGCCCCTCTATTTCTTCTTTTCTTTATTCTTTAGTTCAATATTAATGAGACAAACTAAGATAAATAATTTATAAATTAAAAGATTTTGGCTCACCAGCACATCAGAATTTGCATCATCTGAATCTCATACCTACACTTATTGAGGCTCAGTTTAAACAGCGCCTTCTGGTGGTACTCGGTTGACATTTTTCAACATTGAATCACTTAACAAAATGGCTGTAAGAACCAGCAATGCTTTTAATACATTTAGTACTGCGTAACTTATTACATATCTAACAGTTTAAAAGCAGCAGTTTATGATTGCCTCTATGTTCCTTTAGGTTAAGGATCTAAATTTACATCTACATCTGAACTTACGTGAGCTTTGGGACAATTCAGGTTGCTCGTTGCTGAGTACATGTCTTACCGCCGACCACAAGATGGCGCTGTTCAGACTGAGCAGCTTCTGTAATACTGACTAACGCACTCTTACACAGCATAACACAACACAAAGAGAGAGTAACTGGTCAAACACTGACCTGCCTGAACATTTGTAGGTCCACGATAAATTATGGGCAAGAAGCATAAAAAGCATAAATCAGAGAAGCACACGTACGAAGGTAGGATGTGGTATTTAAATGGTTTATGTTTTTATTAGCTACATAACTGCGGTAACGGACGGCTAACTTAGCTAGCCGCTTTTGAATCACGTTAGCCTTCGAGCTAGCCGGCACTTTATCCATCTGACTTAATAATAAATGGATGGATGGATGAATGAATGAATAGATGGGTAGGTAGGTAGATATGTAGATAGATAGATAGATAGATAGATAGATAGATAGATAGATAGATAGATAGATAGATAGATAAGTAGGTAAACGGACTGATCCCACAGGGAAATTATAATTTTACAACAGTCAGTTCACAGACATACAACACAGTACAAGCAAAAAGATGTAGAAGAATATTGAGGCTCAGTTAAATTAAAAGATCACAGTAAGACAGAGATTAAAATGTATATAAAACACAAAAACAACAACGATACATTGTTTACAAAAGTGCATTCAGGTGGGAATGTGAGAACTGCACACTGAAGAAGATTATCAAAGTAGAAATGTTGCAAAATTTAATTCTACTGTTTATGAACATGTTCATTGTGTATATATATATATATATATATATATATATATATATATATATATATATATATATAAAATTGTGAATTTAAGAAAATTAAGAAATTGTTTTCTTTTTATTTTAAACTGAAAGTAGCTTAGCTTAGTTTCTTGAATGGTTATATATTGTGTAAGTGAAGCTCCTACAGCGGTTCTGACTGTAATACTAATGACAGGTTTATAACGTGCTGCTTATGGGTTCTATAGTAACAGCCAGTTCATTAGAGATTGAATGGAATAAAGGGAATGTGATAATTTATATGAAGGTCTAGTTCTCTACGAAGGAGTACAGTGTAACACTGTACCATATACCATGTTCATGACGGAGGAGTTTGTACTTTTCTGTTTTCTGTTTAACACGTGAGAATATATGAGAGGCCGCTGAAGGAACGAGTGTTTATAGCTGCTATAATAGAAATGAGAGCAGGAAAATAAACAGTGGTTTCAGCAATGTTCCACAGCATCAAGTGTAACTATGAAATTATTGCGAGGAATCGAACATTTGAGGATGTTGTTATAGGAACATTGGAGTCATGACATTTGAAAATGTTTACTACGTCCCAGTTTACCTACTTATACTGTTAGGGTGTGTAAATATACATTTAATATCAGACAAACTGCCTGTGAGTAAAGAAAAGTATAAAAATTGTACAAATTTTCTGGTGTGTGTATAAAAAATGTTTCAAATTCAGTTGTAAAATACGTAATGTTGCTGACTAAAATGATCAAAATTGTCTTTTTTTCTATTGCGTACAATTTTCTTTTGGCACCCAACAACAATAAAAATAATAGCACAATTTTAGTTTTGTACAAAAAAAAAAAATTTTAGTTTGCCACTTGCTTGTGTACAGTATTTTTTATTTAAATACTTTAGAGGGGGAAAAAGTAGAAACACTGTTAACAGTTAAACAGATGACAGATTTAAGCCTGACGTACTGCTGGTGTGTAATATACCGTGTATTTTTTTGTCTGTCAGAATACACAGACCGGCCTCTGAAGCTAGTTTTGAAAGTAGCAGGTAATGAGGTCACCACAGGCAGCGCCAGCCTCGAACCTGTTCACAACGATCAGGTAGATTCTGACAAACACAAGGACAAAAAGAAAAAGAAGAAAAAGAAGGACGAAAAGGACAAAGAAAGCCCCCCAGGTTCACCCGGCGAGGACAGGAAGAGAAAGGTAATAAATAACAGTGTTTGTGTAAATGTTAATGAGGATGTTACGATAATGTTTAACAGTCGCGTGTGCATACATTTGGAAACAGTTTAGCGTTTTGTGTGCTTCTAGATGACGAAGAAGAGGAAAGGTCACGATTCAGGAGATCAGGACTGGGACGAGCAGAGCAGAACTCCGGTCCGGTCATATGTGTCCCAGGATAAACCCCTCACTCCCTCACTGGCTAAACCAGAAGGTGTTTGTTTTCCAGTATCAATGCGGATACAAATAGATGAATTTTTTTTGGTCCTCTGTCCATGCAAAGCAAAAAAAAAAAAAAGTCACTATATGATTGCCTGCTGTTTGGCACATGATGTCTATGAATAGACGTGTATGTAAAATGTTAGCATGAGGATTTCTTACGAGGCATAATAATGATGTAATCAAGCCTACATTATTTCAAATCAAATTTTATTTGTCACATACATACAGAGTACGACATGCAGTGAAATTCACAGATTTGTTAAACTGCATATGTTACATCATACTTTCTTTCTCTCTCTCGCTCTTTGTATACTGTATATATTTGGGCTGTCGAAATAAATTTGTTAAAACGTTAAACCAAATCCATTTGAACAGCACTGATTTTATTAACGTGCAATTAATGCAGTAAATAAAATAAATATTATATATATAAATAAATGTAACAGGTGAAATTTAAAGCTTTAAAAACATTTATCAATGGTGTCCTTTTCTAACATTTTTGATCACTAAACATTTGTTTTACTGACCTGCCATGATGCAGTCATCCGGCAATTAAAATCGTCCATGTGGAAACAGCAAAAGTTCCACTTGGTATACTGATGATTTTATGAAAACCCCTTACATGTGATAAAGCATCCATATTTGTATATGGTCATGTTGATTAGAGAATTAGAAACTTGAAAAGTATTAAGTAGAGGTACATTTTAGAACAGATAAAAAATATGCGATTAATCCCGAGTTAACACGTGACAATCATGCGATTAATTTTGATAAAATATTTTAGCTGACTATATACAGAGTGTGTGTGTGTGTGTGTAGTGTGTAGTGTGTGTGTGTGTATGTACAGTGTGTAAAGTCTAACTCCTTTGCTCTGTTTCTTTGTTGTGTTTTGTCCCAAATAGATAAAGAACAGACTCCACTACAGGAAGCACTGAGTCAGCTGATCAGGCAGTTACAGAGGTCAAAAGATGTTGTGAATACCTTATTACTTTGTAAAATCTTATGTTCCTTGAATGAATCCTTGCTGCTGTACTTAATATTTATAGTTTGCTTATAAAAGAAAAGAGACAAACATTCTGTATACTATAAAAATAATTATTTAGTTTATATTATTATATATTGTTTATTGCCTTTAGATGCAGTGTTTCCCTACTTATTATTTACATGAAATATTTGCATGGCTTGGTGTCATGTCAGGCGGTCAAATTTTTATACGAAAGAAAAATCAAGGCATAAGTTGATTTCCTGCTCCTCAGAATTTAGTTGGGACTCTTCTACTCATTAAAATGACATGCAAAGCGTTCAGTTTGATTTGCAATTCTGTTGTTTGTAGTAATGGTTCAATAAACTTTAAAGCTAAAATAAAGCTTTTTTGTTGTTGTTTTGTTTTAGAAAAGACCCAAATGCATTTTTCTCGTTCCCTGTGACGGATCTGATCGCTCCTGGCTACACTCTGATCATTAGGAGGCCCATGGATTTCAGCACGATGAAGGAGAAGGTGAAAAGAGAGTGCTACCAGTCCCTCGATGAACTAAAGGTACTCTGTTTAGTTCAATCACACCCACCGTAATTTGGCATACGTGGCAGATGTATGACCTCGCAATACCTTTTCTTTAAACAGATGGATTTCAGGATTATGTGCGAGAACGCCATGATTTACAACAAGCCAGATACAATTTACTACAAGGCTGCAAAAAAGCTTCTTCACTCTGGAATGAAGATTTTAAACCCTGTGAGTTCCCGTTTGGACACGTGCTTGTTTTAGTGCACTGTGGACACTAGGGGCAGTACACTGTTGCATTAAGACTGGAGCATGGGGTATTACAGCATGTTAACATTAGGATGAAAGAATAGGTTAAGATAAGGGTGAAATGAAAACTTCATTTTGAAGCATGTGCATTAGTGATGGCTATTTATTTACTTGTTTAAGTGTGTGTGTGTGTGTGTGTGTGTGTGTGTGTGTGTGTGTGTGTTTATGTAGGAAAGGCTTGAAAGCCTGAAGCAGAGCATTGAGTTTATGGCAGACCTAAAACCAGGCAGAGGATCAGAGGACGGAGAGGAACAGAGGTCATCCAGTGACCCCAAGGACAGGTCGTCTCCTATGGATACCAGTGACAACTCGCAGTCACCCAGAGTGGCGCACCGAGACACGCCCAGGTACCACCACCTAATATCATGTGATACCTCTCATCAGCTCACTCACACCTCAGTACTGCAGCACTGTCCTAATGTTTTTATTTTACTCTTCAATCATTTTTTGATATTTTAAAATGTGACTGACCAATAACAAAGCAGGTCGTAATCACACGATCCTCAGAACAGAAATAACTGCTTATGGCCGGTTGTGTTTGTCCCAGAGAAGCATTTAAATAAATATTGTGCTATGAATAAAATGATGTGAGAAAACACATATGGCAAAGAGCGACTGCATCATCCAAAAACATTACTGTAGGTCAGGAGTGTCACTGTAGTCCTTCTCTCTCTCTCTCTCTCTCTCTCTCTCTCTCTCTCTCTCTCTCTCTCTCCTCCCTCCCTCCCTCCCTCCCTCCTCTCTGTACATTATTTCTTTGTGTCCATGTGTCTGTCTCTCCCTCTTAGTCTTTATATATATATTTTGGGTCTGTAGCTATCAATTGTTTTATTAATCGAATATTCTACCGATTATTCCAACAATTAATGGAGTAATCGTATAAGAAGTACTTTTTCTTTATTAAAGAGCTATACTAAATATACAAGAGAAAATAAGACGAGTCTCTTAAAATAAACAAGTCATTTGTTTTCTTTTTAGAAAAGTTGACATTTAATTTCTGAAATTGCACACAAGAATATCTGTGAAAACGAAACCCATTTAGTGCATTTAACTGCAATGTTACATCAAAATGCAAATATAAATATATAAATAAAATGTACAAAAACATTTCAAAATAAACGCACTGCACAATGTTTTACTTTGTTAATTTGTTTGTTTTAGTCTGGAATTTTCCCAAACTTAGGAAACATTTCGTCGTTTTCCTGAATCCTCTGGAACTCCGCTTCCACCACATTAAAAAAAAGTTTGGCTAATTCCAGTTGGCTAATTCTAAACAGTTTTTTTCTCGCAATTCTGACTTTAGTTCTTGTAAACATCCAACATTTCTGGTGCATCCACCGGTAACTATGTTGTGGGCCTGAAGTTTGAAGCTGTTGGTGTATGAACAAGGCGCCTCTGCTTCATCTGTCTTGTTCCGTCTCCTCCAGAGCTGATTGTTAGACAGAGTTCTCTTCAGGGATCAGAGCCACAGTTTGATACTATGTACTTTTATTGATTGTAGCCCATTTTATTTTCAATGTGTAAAATTTTCTGGCACTTTGGGGGGTGACGCTGCTCAGTTGGCTAAAATAAACTTGGAATTGCAAAAAAAAAAAAAAAAAAAAAAAACGTTTGGCAGAAAACGGGCTTTCAGGGAAAACACAATGCTCTATATGTTTGTTGCCAGTTAATTTTTTTTTTTTATAAATGTCCACGAGGTGAGACATGTCAAGCACTTAATATTTTTATAAAAGTTTTAATGATCCCCGCTCGTCTGTCTTTGTTTCCAGTAAGGAAGCCAAAGAGGAAGCTCAGAGGAGCGCAAACCAGGCAGAGAAAGATCTAGAAGAGATTAAAAAGATTATAGAAGAGTCTGGAGGTAAACTGTCCATCAGAAGCCTTCAGTGTGAGGTGAGTTACTAACTGCACCATGAGGCAGGTTTTTGGCATCATTTTTCATTTTAGACTTTGAAGGTCTAAAAACAAAAAAAAAAAAAAACCCACTGGTTTGTTTAATTGCTCTTGAATATTTCTTTGCTACGTTTTAATTTACCTGGTAGCTGGACTTTGAGAGGAGGAAGTCTGATGGTACGACTACGCTGGGCATCGCGAACCCTGCTGAACCGAATGCTGGAGGTAACAGTGTGTGGTGTTTATATAAAGATAATTACAGTGATTTAATTTAATATAAAATGTGTAAGCAGTGATTTAATTGTTGGTCATCAATTTAAGTGCAGGGGTAAGGATGTGAGGGGTGAGTATTTTAAGGTGTAACTGTCTTATTTACTACATAGTTTACTGTAATGTGTGTGTGTGTGTGTGTGTGTGTGTGTGTGTGTGTGTGTGTGTGTGTGTGTGTGTGTGACTGGCAGATCCAGGGTACTGTTCAGTGAAGCTGGGGATGATGGGAGGCCGGCTGCAGACTGGAGTAAACACTTTGCAGGGTTTTAAAGAGGACAAAAGAAACAGAGTCACTCCTGGTAACACACATGTTTTTCTGTCTTTCTTACTTTATATCTTTCTTTTCTTTGGTTTCTATTTTTCTTACACTGTCTCTCCCTCTGTCTCCTTTTTTGTTTGTCTGCCCATCTTTCTGTCTGTGTTTATTCTTCTCTCCCTTTCTGTCTGTCTCTCCTACATTGGATCTCTCGCTCTGCTTTTCTTTGTCTGTCTGTCTGTCTATGTATCTTTTTTTCACTCTTGTACACTTTCTCATGCATTCTCTCTCTCTCTTTCTCAGTTTCTCTCTTTCAGTGCATCTCTTGATCTCATCTCCTGATTTCTTTTTTTTTTTTTTTTGCATGTTTGTTACACAAATGTTTCAGATGATCAAACTAATTTAAATATTAGTAAAAGATAACACAAGTCAACACAACATGCAGTTTTTAAATGAAGGTTTTTATTATTGAGGGAAAACTAAATCCAAAACTACATGGCCCAGTGTGAAAAAGTGTTTGCCCCCTAAACCTAATAACTGCTTGGGCCGCCCTCAGCAGCAACAACTGCAATCAAGCGTTTGCGATAACTTGCAATGAGTCTGTTACAGCGCTGTGGAGGAATTTTGAGCATGAACCACCTTTTTAAGGTCATGCCACAGCATCTCAATAGGATTCAGGTCAGGAATTTGACTAGGCCACTCCAAGTCCTTATTTTGTTTTTCTTCAGCCATTCAGAGGTTGGCAACACTTTTTCACACCACCTTACACAGGTATTTTTATATTTCTTTCTTATGGAAACAGTTGATTTATTATTAAATGCTGAACCGTAGCTATTTAAAGTGTACTGAAGTTATTCGCAGTAGGGTGATTACGACTCCTCACTCATCTCTCCCATAGTCTTTTTCTTTCAAAATTAATTTAACACGGACACCAGAAAGATTGTAAAGATCTTCTCAGAGTGCTGACACCGGAGACTCCTTTCATGAACATTACATCAATGTTTTCTAGCTTTAAAATATCAGTTATATGGAGCACTTGCTGTCCCTGTGCATGAGCTGCCACTCCAGAAACGATAACATATTAGGATGAGCACTTTAATATAAACCCAAATATGTTTCAACCACAAATTACTGTATAAGTCGTATATAAATTAAATCCACACCAGTCAGATTCAAGATTTCAATTGCACTAATTAGACATTTCAGAGCTGCGAGGTGAGTTGAGGACACCGGCCCGTGTGTGTGCCTGGATAACCTGTGATCCCGTGTAACACGTCTGTCTGTCGATGTTTTTGTTTCAACAGTGATGTATATGAATTATGGACCGTACAGCTCATACGCTCCGACGTATGACTCCAGCTTCGCAAACATCAGCAAAGAAGACTCTGATCTGATCTACTCCTGCTATGGCGATGAGTCCAGCCTGCAAGGTTCTGAGAGGTGTGTGTTTACATTATTTTGGGTAATGTGTGCATATTCGAATACAGGATTGGACTTGCAAAATGTGCTGTAAAATATTATACATCATACAGTGATTACAATTTTAATCCAGAACTGATTATTTTTTATGTAATATAAGCAATAGGAAATGCCTGAACAATTACCTACTGCTGTGTGTGTGTGTGTGTGTGTGTGTGTGTGTGTGTGTGTGTGTGTGTGTGTGTGTGTGTAAAACTGAGTCAGCGAATCCAACCCCCACACAGTCAATGCAACCATTCATATTCATCACAGCACACTCACTTCGGAATGTTATTTAACACTTGTGCATATGTCGCGTGTGTGGCACATTTTAGTATTGCAGAATTCCTGGCCAAGTCAGAGGAGCACATGAGCAGACTGGCGGATAATATTTTGGACTCTCTGACCAATGGAGAGCACTCCAGACATCTGAAAGAGACTGAGGCTGTAAGGATGAATGTTTTTGTTTGTTTGTTTGTTTTTTTTACTAAATTCCATATTGTTGAACATAAGTTCTTTCTTCCAAGATCAGACTGCTGATTTTATAATGATACAAGTTCCAGTGTTTTACTCAAAATCATGTTTAAAATAAAGTTGATCGTAGAACTGTTTCATGATGAATAGGATATGTGTCAATAATAATCTCATGAAATATGATCTTGGATCCTGTGCTTTTACCAGTTCTTTACATATTGGACATCAATGTTCAAACTATTGATTGACTGATTAATAAAAATAAAAAAAAACAGTATAACACTTTCTCTTCTGTAGAGTGGCCAAGAAGGCAAAGAGCCAGCAGAGAAGTCTAACACTGCTGATGATGTTGAGGTAAGACAGTATACAAAAAGGGGAAACACTTTTTTTTAAACATCAGTGTTTATTTATAGCTGACTTTATTTAGTCTGCATGATTCTAAAGGTTTTCATTAGTCAGTTTTGGCACAGTGGGAAATTCCCACGGCCTTAAACCGCTGAGTCACACCTTTTCACCTATTCATATTCATGTCAGGGCAGACATTGTACAATATAACATTCACAAACAAATCTTAAAAAAAAATCAAAATAATGTGGAGTAATGTGTGTGTGTGTGTGTGTGTGTGTGTGTGTGTGTGTGTGTGTGTGTGTGTGTGTGTTACAATTAAAAACCCACTTTTGAAAAATGTATGAAGCCCAGCAGAATGGAACACTGAATTTCATCAATTATTCAAATGCAGTGCTCATAGATCAGTATGTTTACTTTTGTACCTCAGTTATTTAAGCAGGCCATCTGTAATTTCAGTCAAGTACAAAAAAACAAAAAAACAATTTGTTTAGCTTATTGCAGATAGTTGTAGCTGTTTTATTATATAACCAATGTAACCAGAGTCCAGTTTTTGCTGAAGATAAAATTCAGCAGCATGCACAGTCACATTTTTCTGTGACTGAGTAAAGTAGAACGTTACATAAGTTACTGAAATATGAATTGATATAAATGGTATAATATGGTTTGAAGGGTTTTGAGTGTATTAAGTTTGTATGCAAATGTTGATCTAAAAGCAAAACAATTTAAAAAGTTGTTCAACCTATTAAATGGAGTCTTTTACGAGTTTGAGAACAAACAACTTTAGCTAAAAAACCCACAATAGAATAATTAAAGGGTGCGTGGTAGCAGAACGTGATGAATAATTCCTTACTTGATGGGGTGTGCGGTCAAAATGGCTTAATCAGCATCGCTGCACACGCTCTGGCATTGTGCGGCTGTCAGTTAACGTTTTTGTGCTCACGGAGGTTTTTGTTTGAAAAAATCCCTGTGCCAAAAAATATAAAGCAGCTGAACAGCACTTTTTTTTTTGCAGCAGAGTAACTTTTGAAGGCAAATACAATGCCGTTTTAAAGTCTTGATGAATTTGTTTTTTATGGTGGGGGTCAGTTTTAGGTTTTGATGCTTATGATAATCTAAATAATAGATACGTCTTATTATATCACTGTTAATCATGAAAGGAAAAAAAGCATTTTAATTACTAAATCTTTGTACATCCTTGTAATATGTCATTAAAACCCTAAAGAAAAGATGATTCCCTGGATGTCCTCTTTTCTTTAGAGACGGACTGTGATGGACAGAAATGCGTCCGGTTATTTATTTATTTTTTTAACTCCCATCTGAACTCTACTTCATCGGGTAAACCATCTGATCGCATGCAGTGAACATGACCCCATAACAACCCTAATCGTGATGGAGGTTTTCAAATATCAATTTTGTAGCAAGTTCTCATTTTTTATACTATACCCCCTTATACTCCTCCCATTCACTCAAGACTCCTAAAGCCTTCGGAAGGTCAGAGTTGGATGTCTGTGAAAGTTCCCTCAGACCTACTGTGAAACTAAACAATTCCTAACCAAAGAGTGGAGAGGAACACATTTTATGTGAAGGACCTAACAAAACCTTAAACATTCTTAAAAAGTCTGCCATATTTCACAAACGGACTACGAATAGTTACGAACATTCGATTGTTTTAAAAAGAATTAAAATGTCAGGCTTTCAGTAGGTTCAGTTCTGAGTTGCTGTGTTGTTGTTCTGCGAGCTCAGAGCACCAGACTGCAGGAGTTAGTATCCTACCCTGGTAAGCCTGGTAAAGCAGACAGAACCCCAGTATGATGTCTTTTTCTGCTTCTCTGCTCTAAAGCAGCTGTGTAAACAAAGCCAGTCTACCCTCCCACACACACACACACACACACACACACATAGGAGCATTTGAGGATGGGTTCCCTCTTGAGTCTGGTTCCTCTGAAGGTTTGAAATGCCATCTCAGGGCTGTTTGTCTTGCCACAGTCACCACTGGGACAAACTTACAGTTATAAGAAACAATCTTGTACATTCTTTGTCTAGTTTGGAGACCATGTTCACTGTTAAAAGCGCTCTCACGTCTACCAAAAAAAAAAGCCATGGGTGCAAAGTTCCATTCAAAAATGTATTCATAATCCTGGCCAAGTTTAATATGTTCCTTCCTGGAAAGCGGTTTCTTTGAAGCGGGTGCGAGTCTCCTCGTTTCTCTGCTGGTGATGTGAATTAAGTAACAATGGCATAAATAACAAGGTGTAACATTTTGCACTGGATAAGTCAAGCATTTATTGTTTTCACTAACAAATAGTTCATTTCCTTCCTTATGTGGGTCACTTGATATGCTGTGTTTGTATGAATAAAGAGGCAAAGTGTGATAAAGGATGTAGGTGGGAGCAAAGGTTTGGGATTTTTTATTTTATTTTTTTGGGGTGTTAGAAAAATAAATAAAAATAAAAGAATTAAACCTGGCATATTGTGTTGCTCAGCAAGATGAAGCCGTTATTTTTTTATGTTCAATTTAATTAAATTAAAGTTTATTTCTATAGCGCTTTTCACAATGGACATTGTTTCAAAGCAGCTTTACAGAATGTAAGAATTATAGAACAAAATTTGTAATAAGCAAACTATTCGTATTTGGCTCCAATGAGCAACTCTCATTTTTTGAGTTAGAATTGTTTTTAAATATCTACCTGCCACCATATCAAAAGTTTTTTTCTTGTCTTGCTGAACATGCCCCCCATTTTCCTCTCTTCCCCTCTTTAGGTGGTCAGGTCAGAGGTCAAATCTGCAAACAGCATGACCGTTCTGAATTCAGTCATCAGTTTGGGTTTGGGTCTCGACATCTTACCAGAAAGCTTTGACTCACAGGGTGAGTGTTTGCACTTGTTAAAGCACAGACCACACAAAACTCATCCAAATCCACCTCACCGCATCCTTTAGTCCTTATTTAAAATGAATCAATAAATGTATATGGCTGCTGAATAGAATTGCGATTTTCCTTTAGGCCATACCCACTGCCTGAACCTGCTTTTGTCGTGCCTTTTTCAAGTGAAAGCAGAATATTTGTAGACCATATTGACCTTTTTCCCCTCACATCTCAGAAGCTGAACAGTTCCAGAAGAAGCTGGACGAGACAACCGTTTTGCTGAGGGACCTGCACGAAGCTCAAAAGAAAGACTCAGTGCCAAACAGCCTCCTAATATGATCTGCCTGCTCGCACCACTGCCAAGGAACTACAGCTAGGTACACATGTACACAACATTCCTACACACACACACAGGTTTTTTTCTGACTCTTAACTATAGATCACAATTATATACTTATAATTAACCCAGCACAAGTTTATCAGGTTTTTTGTTTTCTGAAACGTCACGATGATGTGTGTTGTTTTTTTGTGTGTGTAGCGGAGAAGGTGACTGAAAACCTGGCTCAGCTGACCAGTCAGGTGACTCCTGGAGATGTGAGCAGTGTGTATGGCATTAGGAAAGCTATGGGCATATCAGTGCCTAGTGAACCTGCAGAAGATACATTCACACACCTGACCACAGGTACAGAACACATGCACAAACACTGTTTATGCAGCAAATAAATGTTTCAGTGTAAGACATTTGTTTACTTTTCTAATACCTTAAACCCAAACCATTTGCATCAGTAGTGCTACTAATAATTTCCTACACCTTTTGTTTGATTAGCTGTAATTCCCGAGCGTAGGTGCAGTTTATAGTACAACATTACATAATGCTAACATTGACATTATAACATCATGTGAAGTGGATAACACTTGATTATTTCTGCATCACGGCACCTGTTAGTGGGTGGGATATTTTAGGCAGCAAGTGAACATATTGTTCTCAAAGTTGACGTGTTAGAAGGAGGAAAAATGGGTGTGTTTGAGACAAAGGCCAGGTTGTGATGGTTAGATGACTGGTTTAGAGCATCTCCAAATCTGCAGCTGTTGTGAGTTTAGCCTGCAGTGGTCAGTATCTATCAAAAGTGGTCAATAGAAGGAACCAGTGGTAAACCAGTGACAAGGTCATGGGCAGCCAAAGGCTCATTGATGCACGTGGTGAGCACATGCTCGACAGGTCAGAACTGTTTTTGCAGCAAAAAGGGGGAACAACACAATATTAGGCAGGTGCCCATAATTTTATGTCTTATTGATTGGTGTGTGTGTGGTGTGTATATATATTAATATTTTATTTTTATTTATATATATATATATATGTGTGTGTGTGTGTATATATATATATATATATATATATATATATATATATATATATATATATATATATATATATATATATATATATATATATATATATATATATATATATATATATATATATAATGTGTGTATGTGTATGCTGCTCCAATAATTTCCATGAACTAAAGGATACTAGCCATTGTGTTTGTTCTGTAAGCTTAACAGAAATGTTTATCCCTTTTCAGTGGGAGCAGAACAGCTGGACAGTGTGGGTACGGGCTCTGATGTCGTCCCCACAGCGTAATTGTATTGGTCATTCCTGTGTTAATGGTGCTCATGTTGTCTAATGTTTATATGCAATTTGCTTAATAAATGTGTTTTTTTATTAAATAGTTTTTATGAAATCTGTCAATGCAGAAGATTTTTACTTTTAAAACGTTATGAGGTGGTATCAAAAAGTTTCATGACTTGCTCTAGAAACTAGAAAGTACTTTTATTTACGTTTACTCACCATCACCTTTAAAATAGTCCCCTTGCACAGCAATACGGTGCTCCCAGCATTCCTTTTTTGAAGCGTGCCAAGCACCTTTTGTGGTTCGCGTTGGACCGCCGCACTGGTGTGGCATCAGGAAAAGCGCGGAGTCTGCAGGAGGGAAATCTGGCATGTAGGGTGGGTAGGTGGGTGCGGAGGTGAGAACATGTTGTTTCCAGCAAAAAAACTTGCGTGAGGTGAGCTCGGTGACATGGTGCGCATGTGCTCAGAATAGCGGACTTGCTCAAAATAGCACCTAATGTACACTGAACACAATGTATTTTGGCACACTGACTTATGAAGGTCAGTGCTCCTGTGACTGCGCGTGCAGCCTTGTGCTGTTGATGTGTTCTAAAACTAGTCCCGAAGTTTATTGCTACCACCTCCTTTTCAGGCAATCTCAAATTACAGACAGTAATATTTACGGGCTTTCATAGATGTACCACCACAGCAAGCGTCGCACCTGAAACATGGGAAATTGTTTATTCCATACGACACTGTACACCTTACACCGAAGTTTAAAATGGGAAAGATGTTAGTTTCAGTTCAGTCATGTTACAGTACACCTACATTCTGTTTACCCTGTCTGCTTTATCTGCACACAGACTCCGCCCCTTCCTTATACATCACATCATACAGACAAGCAGCTGCAGCTCATGGCTAACAGGAAAGTGCAACATGGATACGTCTCAAATAGAAGGAGTCATAATGGGTGTCGGGCATGTTAGAAAAATGTTTCAGAAATATGTTGAAATATTTCCTTTTTTTTTTTTTTTGCAATCGAACAGATTGTACCGTAGTATTTATTTATTTTTGCTATGTTATGTTTAGGATGAGTAAGCAGATGACTAAATTACTTAATATTGATGTGTTGCAGTTAGAAGGAAATTATGGAAACGGGAAACCCAGTTTGAACTCGACAGCAACTTCTCAAAAAGGATTTCTGTCCTTCCAAAATTTTCACATCATGTCATAACATGTCATGGTAATATAATAATAATAATAATAATAATATTAATAATAATAATATTAATACATCCTCTTCCTGGTTGAGTCTGCAGATTCCATCGTTTGCTAGTAATGGCAGGTTTACGAAAAAAGATCTACGGTGTCAATCAGCAGTACAGAAAAGACCAAGTTTCCTCTTCTGGGAGTTTAGTTACTTGCATCCACAGTTTTTAAGGATCAGAACAGTGCAAGTTCATGGGCACTGAACACACACACAAAAAAATGCTACTCCAGCATTAGGTGGGAACGTTCAGTCTGGGCCAGTCTGTAAAATGTATATTTGTTCAAAGTTTCTGGCTTTGTGAGGATTTTTTAGGCTTCTGTCCCATGCCTTCCAACATTTTGAAGTTCCTTCAGGCTTTTATAACAGCATAAAAAAACAATTCACATTCCAAGAAATACCGTTAAAAAAAAAAAAATGGAAAACGCCATCCATCCAGCCGTGTTTGTGTGCATGTACGTGAACGTGAGCACTTTCAGCTGAGCCCCATTCCCTGCTGCTTATTGGAGTCTGTACATACAAAAAATGTTTTGAGTTCGCCTTTCCCCTTCACGTTGATCAGACCTCGGCAATCGCACGAGTATCCCAGATTCTGCAGCACGTCCGACGTCTCCTCCGTCACCTGAACCGTATATACAGCGTGTTAATTCACTGCTTAATAAAACTTGTTCTCCAGCCTTGATACTTCTACACATCGTTTCCATGCTTTGACATGCTGTAAATGTTGATGTTTTTCGGGTTGTTTACAACAGAACTGAAGAAATGCACATTATTAAACAAAGTTAAAAGCATTTCAGTGCAGAAATGTTCAGCTGTTAATATGTAGATCAAAGTGACTACGGCTACAACGCCCATTTCAGCGTTTTATTGTCCTTAATTTAACAACTTAATACATTTAAACTACAAATTATTGGCACCTCTTAAAGAAATTGTTACAAAATTATATTATCAAGTAAAACAATCTAAAATAAACCTTTTAAAACATTTAAAACAGTTGATGTACTTTGTAGTCACTTGACCATAACCAATAACATGCAAAGCATTTTCCCAACACCGATCATTTGCATGTGGTGATACTCACAGGCACTCCATAAGTTCAAGTGCAGACAGTGAGGGACATGAACAGCAATTTATTCTATACCGATAAATCTAGTTAATATAATATTAATGATACTGAATAAGCTCTAAATCTTCTGTCAGCTAAGGATTTTGTTTACAGCCCATCCTCTGTTTATATGGCACCAGAGATTCAGGCTATAAATGGAAAAATATATAACTTTGACAGTATATATTTTTTTTTTTTTTTTTTTTGGGGGTAATCTTAGTGGCTCATTATGAGTCAGCTGTTACTAAGCACTTCTGTCTTTCTCATATGATTAATCAAAAGCCAAAATGTCAAAAAAAAATAATTATAGGCCTTTGAGAAAATGTCAACTATAACCATCATGGCAATTTAGCTTTTTCAATATCATGTTTGACATTGTCTCTGGGGGGTTTATTATTTAATCTAGATTCAGCTTGTGGGTCATTGAAAGTCAGTTTAAAGATATCTAGAGCAGTAATTACCTGGATCCTGCCCAGTTCTCCGGTGCTCTCCATTCGGCTGGCTACGTTCACAGTGTTTCCCCAGATGTCGTATTGCGGCTTGCGTGCGCCGATCACCCCCGCTATTACCGGCCCGTGGTTTATCCCTGCACAAACACACAATCGACATGTTTACAAAACACTTGACAAAATATTTGTCATCAGGAAGCAATTTCTACGACAACATTATTTTTTTACGTGCCTTGGGAGTAAACAGTTAAACCGTTTTAACTGATGTGTATAAAAAAAACCACAATAATGACGTCACTGACCGAGTGTTTTCGCACATTCTAGTCCAATGTCAATTACTATTTATAACCATGGGTGAGAACCACATCACTTTATAAAGAGACTTGAGACATAATGGGTCGCTTGATTTGAGTTAGGCCTAGCACCTTCTTAACTAGAAAATTAAATGAAATTTATTTTCAATTTATGATAAGGCTTAATCTTAAACACTCTCTACATGGAATTAATAATACATTTTACCACATTTTAATTAATATATACAGTACAGCCGTTACACACTCGGCATTAAAGATTTTGTGCCACACGCATTAAATCTTCAGTCATAGAAATGAAACTTTGAATAGATCTTCCGAGTTAAAACAGAGCACTGAACAGCAGACTTTCAATAAACTCTCCTCCTTGATCGTTACTGCATCAGTGCAACAGCTGCACAGTTACTCTCCTGCATCTCTGATACATTCACTGCAGCCCACTTCAAGCAGATGAGCAGCTCGTGTGTATGTCATGTGTAAAGTGAACAGATTCATGGATGCTTGGAGCAGATTCATGGATGCTTGGAGCAGATTCATGGATGCATGGAGCTTCATGGATGCAAAGGATGGACAGATGGATGCTAAAATTAATTCAACCAAACAATATTCATCTTTTCCACATTCCCATGTGTGTTCCCAATGGGTTTTCTGGAGGTAAATGAATAGATACATTTATGGATGAACATTTAAATGAAAGAATGAATGGATGGATGATAAAATAGATGGATTAATAGTTTGGGAAAGGAAAGGAACTAGTAAGGAAAGTGGATGGATGGATGGATGGATGGATGGAGAAATGGATGGATGGATGGAGAGATGGATAAATAAGGAGTACAAAATAGACAGGGAATATTGACGGAGGGACAGTGGGTGAACTAATTGTTTGATATTATATATATTTGAGATTTTTTTATGAGAGGATAAATGAATGGAAAGGAAGATGAATAGATGGACAGAACAATGGCTGGATGGATGGATGCATTAATTACAAACTGTTAAATCAATGCATGAAAATAATCTGCATGTTCTCCTGGTGTCTAAGAAGTGTTCAAAAGTAGTGTGCTCCCAGGTATGAATGAGTGTGTGAGTGTGTGATGCACAGTATTCCGTCTGAAATGTGTGTGAGATTAACTGTAATCCGTCCAAAATGTATTCAGAATAAAGCTTTTTATGAAGACAATGAGTGGCAAGTTTATTGAATATTTAAAATGATCTATTCATAATCGAAACCAACTGCTTGCACAGCATCGCTCAACTTCTGAGCAGAAAACAGAATCTTAAAACCATGCTGTTCAATTATTAGGAATGTATGTGGTGTGTGTTTCTTGTCAGGCCTCCATGGACAAGAAATAAGTAGAACCGTGTGTATGTGGGTGTGTGTCACTACACTCACCCACACGCAGTCTAAAACTGTTAAATGAATGGCGGTTGATGCCGTCCAGCTTCCCCATCAGAGCGATGGCAAACTCCACCATGATGCCGATCTGCGCCGGCTGCCGCTCGCGGTCCTGCCAATACACAGCACTCACAATTACAATGTGGACTGTGAATACAATGGTGGGTAAAAGAATGGATAGATACTGTAGATGAATGGATGTTTAAACGGATGAATTCATAGATAGAACATTTTTTTTTAAAGAATTGATATATTAAAGTGATTAAGTGTAAAAGGGTGAATGCATTATTTGTGGTGATGAGTACCTGCATCGGCTGATCTCTAATGATTATAATAAAATTCTTTAAATAATCATTATTTTACTGAACCCCTATAATCTATACAGCTTTAGGCTTTACAGGTTTATATAATACGATTATATATTAATAGTAACGTGTACACTCCCTCTCTGTGGCCTGATGTAGGTTCTTTACTGTTCATGCTGCAGTGTAATACCTGGTTTGTCTCTTGTCCAGGTGTTCCACTGAGCCCTGCAGCAGCCATATAGGTGCTGCCGATAGTCTTGATCTTCTCCACACCGCTGAACTTTGGCTTAGACAGCAACTGCAGCCACAGAAAGATAACACACTGCTTTATTCTTGCTTTCAAGTCATGACACTAAAGAACTCATATGCACTGATGGTTTACTTCATCGAAGTCAGCGATGATCTCATTGAGCAGCCTCAGACACTCCAGTCCCTCTTTGTTGATGTCGCACTCCGTGTAGAACTCCTTAAAGTCAGGAACTGAAGCAAACATCACACACACGCATTCGTACGACTTGTAGTACAAATCCTGGACAAAACACAAAAACACACAGCTTATTAATAATGAGGCATGGACACTAATAATAATTATAATAATAATATTTCTTAATAATAAGAAAAATAATATCAACATACATATATATATATATATATATATATATATATATATATATATATATATATATATATATATATAGCGATATGTAGAACTTCAGCAATTCAGTTTTAACAAAACAGGGTGCAACAATTTAACATCAAATTACCAAATTTACAATAAAAAAATATGTTAATATAAGAAAACAATTATGACAATATGCTGGTAAAATTCCCATTCCAGAACACACTAAAGCAGTGGTCCCCAACCCCCGGGCCGTGGACCGGCACCAGTCCATGGGGCAAATAGTCCCGGGCCGCACCGAAAGAACACATAACTTTTATATTTCCATTTTATTTATTATCTGATTCTGAACGATGATTTATTTTGGAAAATTATTGTACTCTCTCCGCCACATCTGTCTATGACTCACTCTTGATGCATTTCATGATGCCTCAGTCACATGTCTTACCTCCATCCGCTACCTTCTTAAAGGGGCTGCTTTAGCTGGTAACTCATAATACATTACCGCTAAATATAAAATATTATATTTAGAAAATACACGTTTTTATGCCGGTCATATCATTTTATTTTATTGTATTTATCCGCCACACCTTAAAGGCCGGTCCTTGAAAATATTGTCTGACATTAATCTGGTCCGTGGCGCAAAAAAGGTTGGGGACCGCTGCACTAAACCAATCAGAGCTAAACACAATACAACAACTACCACAGTGTAGGACACAAAGGGATGGATGAGAACCAGAAGTGTGAAGAAATGGAGATACTATTTTAAAAACAAGAATGTCATGCAGGACTGTACAGAACTTAGATAGTATAACAAAATTATTCTGCAAAACAACAAAACAACAAAAAAACTCCAATATCATTAATACATCTGTGTTCGTTGTATGTAAAAGTGTTAGACACATACATACATTTTTTTTCCAGTACTGTCCAACTGTGTAATCTTTCTGTAAATAAACTTCATAAATACTGATCAACTTAAACATGTGCAATTCAAATCTGTGTTTAAAACATTATGTAATCCAGCACAGCTCTAAAAACTCCAAGGCTTCTGGAGTGCTGAATATTACAGTCAGTTGTGCTGGTTTATGGAAGGATTAACATTTCTTCCTGCACCATTTGTATACACGCTAAACTGAACTCCTTCACAACTCACTGACAATCACATCTGTCTATCTATATTACATATTACATATATACTGTACACTTTAGTAATAAAAGTAGCAGTACTGGCTTTATGGCATAAACTGGCTTAATACTAATGTGAAATGCAACATCACGATAATTTCGTAAAGCGGTGGACGAAGTACGCACACTATGTGGTATTACTCCAGTAAAAGTGTCCCTTTAAACTTTCACAAGATTATCACAAGATTATCACAAGACTCTTTGCTTAATGAACTCATCTTATGTGAAAAGACGTTAATGTTACTCTCAGTACATTAGTCTATTAATAGAATTATATTAATTAATCAAACACTGAGCGATATCTATTACAATTATTATGAGCCCAAAACCTTCTTTTCAACTACTTCAAAAATATAATTGCAAATAAGGCCACGGGTGTTGTGGCAAGTTACAGTCAGGAGTTTCTTCTATCATTTATTCCTCTAAAAATTTGAAATGCCTGCTACTGAACTGATGCCGAACAGTATGTTGGTGATAAATAGATATCACCAAGCTGCAATCAAAACAAGTTCAAAACAGAGCGTGTGTTAAACCCTGATTGGTGGCTTGCTGCATGTTTGGCCAGTTATCAATAAAAAGAAACTGCCGATTTCTCAAAATGTAGTTGAGTTAAAGGTATTTGACGTTGAAATGTAGTAAAGTCCAAATAGAATTACTTTAGTACACAAAAAAGCTGTTACTGTCCACCACTGCTTTCGTATCACTAAATGCGGATGCAATAGAACATCGTTTCACTTGAACTTTTTCACTCGCATTCAACTGAAAATAAAACCATCATGAGAAATTGTTTCAGTGGGCTCGGAGTGCCATCTGGGTCACGGCAACAATGAGTCATGAAAGAGATGGTTAGAGTTATTCTCTCTACGTAAGAATAATTTTTAAGACTTCACTGGCTTAGCTCTTGAACCTGATGAGCCAACATTTGTACAGAGACTTTCAAGGAAAAACTTCATATAATTCATAAGAAATCATATAAGTAATAAATTATGATTTTTTTAAAATAGCAATATTTATTAGTCTGTTATTAACATTTTTAGTTGTTAACTAAAAGTTTGAACCTAAAAAGCCCATTTTTCATGTAAATAACCAAGAAGTATAAGCAACTAAACTGAGTCATAGTTTAGATTCTACATTTATCACGCTCTTAAGTTTCGACTCTTTACCATAGGGTGTATTGCAGCATGCCATGGCGTGGAATGACTCGGACTAGCATGCTATGAATGGATGGTTGGACATCTTGAACACTTGTGCTGGTCCCTACCTTGTACTTCTGGTTTAGTAAAGTGTTAGTGGAGAGCAGTCCCACCTCGTTCTTTTTGTTCTCGCCCACGAACAGAGCGGCCACGTGAGCCGGGAGAACGTTCTCCAGCAACAAACGCGTCAGATTCTCACACAGCTCAATCTCATCCTTATCTGTGCGGTTCTTGTTCTTCAGCAGGAATTCCTGACGGCAGCAGAACTCATCCTGTAAGGAAGAGGAAGGGTTTCACCCACTTAGATCGCTGGAAATATTTTCTATAAAATAAGTCCACCCCGGATGTTGTTCTTGGAAAGAAATGAACGATCTTTTTAGTAAACACACAGTGAGTTACAGAAAGATGGGGACTTCTTTAATTACTGTATATCATAAAGACAGTGGTCCAATTATTTATCATTGAAGGATATGATTCAATAATTATAATAATTAATTAACAACATTTTTGCAACATTTACATGTACATTTATGGTATTCAGCATACACCTTTATCCTAGCACCTTACAATTATCACATTTTATAAAACTAAGCAATTAAGGGTTAAAGGCCTACTAGAGGAAGCTTGGTGGTGCTGAGATATGAGCTTACAACCTTCTGATTAGAAGGCTAACATTTTAACCACCGACCAACCAATGGGGAAGAATCTTCTAAAACCCTCCAATGTGACTATTATATGAAGTGATTTGTCTTAGAGAATCTGATTATCTGTATGAATTTTTTAATAAAAAATACTCCACACACCAATAATGTAAGGATGCAGCTATACCCTAAATTACTAAGAGTAAGAAAAAAAAGAGCAAATGTGCATAAACGTGGGAATAATCTGTAGCTTCATTGTTGATTAGACGGTAAAAGAACTACATTAACAGCAGATAAAATGTTGTAAAACTGACTTCGGTTTTTAAACTGGAAGCGAATATACAGTGTGATGTGACAAGTGTGTACCTGACGTGATATAAGCAGCATGGTAAACAGGAACAGTGTGATGTAGATGCAGCTCATAGATTGCGGATGTTTCATTAGTCCTCCGTTCATCAGTGAATTTTTGAAATCCTCAGTACTGCAACTATCACACACACACACAACTGTAATTACACACATCATAACTTCCCAATGCTTAGACACATATCAACGCAGAAAAAAATCCAAATGCTGTGCCCCGTTCTCTGTGTGCATGTGTGCGTGTGTGTGTACCTGTTGGATTTTTCATAAAGCCTGCAGTTGTACAGGTCGAACAGTTCATTCTGGGTACAGCATATGATGATGTAATAAATGGCTGATGCGACGAAGAGGAAGGCCGCCTTCAGCTCAAAGCTCACTCTCAAAAATACTCCACACACCAATAATGTAAGGATGCAGCTATACACCGAATACTGTGAAGAAAAAACGAGCAAATGTGCATAAATAAGACCTGAACTGCAGCTTCAATGTTAATTAAATGGTAAATAAAAAAATGACATCAGATAAAATGTAATAAAAACTGACACACTTTTTAAAATGAGTGCATTTCCCTAAACACTGTGTGTTTATGATGTGTGTCAAGGGATATTAAATAATTTGTGCATGTTTGTGTGCTGTACGTACGGGCAAACAGAACAAATTTTCATTATTAAAAGCTTCTTTTCTGCTTTCATTCCTCCATACAGAGTAATCAGCTGGGTAAAGACACTGAAACGAGAACATTTTTTAATGTTGTATGAAGAAATTTTTTTTTATTGTAAAACCATAACACATTTACCTTCGCAATATAAAACATTACTTACCAAGTTGAACAAGGCGATGATAACAATAACCGTTGTAACTATAGCTGCTAATGGGAGGCGCACAAAAGGCCTCTTGACCACAGCCTTGGATATCGCTGGTAACCACTGACAGGATTCTAACCTTTCTGGAAACAGTTTCTAAGAAGAAAAATTTAAAAAGTGTAAGTAAATGCATTAAATATCTATATAGTGGGACTGAGATTGATGAAATTATTTATACATTTACATCATAGAAGGCAGACACACAGGCAGACAAAGAAACTAAATTAGATGGATGGATGGATGGATGGATGGATGGATGGATGGATGGATGGATGGATAGATACTATATGTGTGTGTGTGTGTGTGTGTGTGTGTGTGTGTGTGTGTGTGTGTGTGTGTGTGCACGTGTTTGGAGTGAGGGAGTAAGACTGACATTGTAGCAAATGTTAGTCTGTTTTTAGTGGTCAGTCATTCCAGTAAATTTCTCCAGCCAATCAAAAGCATGAATGACCATGTCACATGACATTCTTGACATAACACAGTCTAAATGTGCTAGCATCTGTAAATCACACCCACACACACACACAATTGTGAATTTAAGGTCACTTAAGAACCCAAACAATCAAAATATCTCTATTTTTTCTCCCTGGTGCTACATAAAACCAACATAGAGCTACAATACACAACATAGAATTACATTACAGCTACATAACAGCACTATTTTGGATACGGATCATTAAACAGATGGGCAGGAATACACATAAAAAGTCGCCAGACAATGTATTATAAGTGTGCTTTAAAACCAGCAGGTGCCAGCCAATAATAACCTGAATGTGACCGGCAAAACAGATGGCAAGGGTCAGGAGTAACACACACAACAACAACGCAAACACCAATCCCAGCTTCTTAGGTCTGAAAGAAAGAGCAGAGGAAACACAAAGATGTGTCAAAGTAAAGGAATCATGATTGCATACAGTTATTATACAATTAGAAACATGTATTAAATTCTGTCCTTGCATGTCTATGTGAATGTTACTTACTGTTGTGTGACAAGCATCTGAATTATGAAGATACATAGGAAGATAAAGGTGGCACAGCTGATGTAGTACTTAAAACTTGACATTTCTGTAGTCCTGTACTGAGAGAGTAATAAAAACATGAACAGTATGTACAGTTTAACACAAAACCAACAAGATTAGTGTTATATTTGACATCTATCTCTTTATTAGCACAAATAAAACAAGTACTGAGGAAAAAAATCTAATATCACTCTGATCTCACTAACATTATATTACTACCCATTCGTTCATTAATTTAAATGTCCTCTTTCAGACTTTCTCAGAAATATCAGTGCTAATGCTTTTTGTATTCTGATTGCTCAGAAAGTGTTGGTGTTTTATAATTTCTATAGTAATAAAACAGGGACTTAGCAGATAGTTCACAAAAACTGGTAGAGTTTTGGGAAGGCTTTATGCAAGAAGTGGTTTATTGAGTTAATAAGTCATAAAATCTGTGCTTTATAACAGTCAGGGAAAAAGTTGTCATTTCGGTTTTTTTTCATCAATGAAAGTGACCTTAACCTCTCTTAAACATGACATCCCAGATTTTTCCATCTTTGTTTTGTAGATAAGAAGACAAAAAATTAGGAATAACAGATAGTTTCCAGGACATTATAAAATAAAAACCTGTGTTATATAATGGAAATGTGTAGTTAAATCTGTGTGGTATGGAAAAATGCTGCATTGAAATCTCACATTGTCTCTATAAATCTATAAGAAAAAGGCCTCTCGTTTTATATTTATTGCATAATTATAGGGGAGACACAAATGTTTACAGTTGAGACACAAAGAAGTAAAAAAAAAAACACATTGGAAACTTAACTACATGTTAAGCGCTCGAAATAAAATGATCGAAAATGCCAGGGGACTGTTTTCTAAGCTTGTTAAAAAACATCCAATATTTCCGTGTACGTTATTATATTTTTGCCATTTATCTCATAGATAAAGAGCGAGTAAATACGGAGTGCTGTTATTATGATGCTCACCTGCTTCTCAAGCCCACGCTTAGTGAACCACAAAGTGAGACCTGAAATCTCCTCCGATTTATCCCACTGCCTGAAGAAACAAGAAACAAACACAAACACATGCACAAATGTCAGAAGTGTTTTTCGTTCTTGGGTGTTTGTGTGGTTTCCTTCAAAAACCCAAGCCCAAAATGAAATGTCTTAATTATAGATTTCTTCGTAGCAAATATGCAATGTTTTTTCCATGCACGGACAAAGCCTGGATTAGATGCCACTCTTCACATGAAAACTCTAACGGAATTTATGTTGTTTGTGATGTTAATGGAACAGGCCTGGATTTTCTATCTGCTCTATCTCGTAATCATGTACAATACTGAGAAAATAACATTTATGCTGAACATCCAAAAGTCGAGTGGGACAGAGTGGGAGCAGATAAATCTCACACAATACACCCTTTTTCACCTGCAGAAAGATCCCTACTAAAGTGCACATAATGCATAAACCCACTTTAAAAATACAAGAACTATCCGTCAGGTGATTTTCTGTTTGACGTGGTTGTTTCTAAATGTCTGCTTGTTGTGGTTATTCTGCAAAAAAGAACGAGCTATATCTCTTTTTATAACATGCTCCAGTCGGAATCGTGTTGTGTTCGTTTTTTATTTTTGGTGTTCCAGGTTCTATCAGGGTGTGACATGCCAAATATTTTCTGGTAACAATTTGAAGAAGAACCACATATAGCAGGAAAGGTCAGGTGTCCCAATACTTTTGTCCATATAGAGTAAATAATACATAACATGTAGGATGAAATGTTGATGTCATCACTGCTGTATAAGTATAAGAAAATATACATTTAAGAAAACTCATAGGGAGAGGAAAAGAGAGTGAGCAGACGCACTTGCTAGAGCCCAGCTCATCGATGGTGGTAATCATCTCATTGTGCAGCTGCTCATCAAACTTGGTCTTCTGAGACTTATTCCTGCAGGAGACATCAGAAAAATAAATGAATATATATGCACAACACACAGCCTAATTGAGTGAACGGTGTGTGTAGACAGCAAGGTTTGTGTAGAGGTCACGGCTGTTTTCATGCAATCTTCAGTCCAAGCTGCCATTGTAAGAGCGAGTACTGAGTAGCGTGCGTGTGTGTATTTGTGTCTGTGCACGTGTTTACACGTGTAGGTGTGGCATGCAGGATGCCTTGTGTTAGTTTACATTCCTGAGGGAATCCTGATACAGCTTAGGAAGGAAAAGGGAGAGAAGAAAGCCGTTTCCTTACACACCCACCCCCACATACACACACCCACACCCACTTTCTCCCATCTTATCTAATGTGATACAGTAATGCTGCAGGGGAGGAGAAAAGTTCACTCTTCAGCACAGGAGCAGTTATTATAGCTCATGCTAGTTTCGTGGGCTCAGTAGCACAATCCGAGTAAGAGATAAATGGGTTAGTTGGTGAAACAGTGGGCCGAACGTCTTCAGAGCCAGCATAGTTCCACTCACTTATTCATGCTGAAGGGAGGGGCAGGAAAGGACAAGGACTCCTCAAGAGACTCATCAAAGCTGCACAGGGGGATAAAAGTTAACTTTAACACAACACAAAAGAAAGAGTGAGAAAGAGCAGGATTTCCAGATACCGGTCTGTAGGCTTATTTGTCTCTTGTGGACAAGGAAATGTTAATAGATTTTCCCATGAATACTTAAAATAAAATCGCATTGATAAAGAAAGGATGAGAAAGAAATTAAAATAATAAATTCTGCTCTCTAACTTTTTCCACTTGGCCGTCAAAAGCTTTAGAATATTTGTCTCAAATGTATGAGAATTTGTTTTGGATACCTTTTAGAAAATTCACAGGAGGGCAAAGAAAAGGAGATCAGTCAGTTTCTGCTGCTCTTTCTCCTGTACTCTGGGTTCACACTAGCAAGCTATTGTGATCTGTGGCTTTCTATATATTTTGCAAATTATGTATCACATTGTAAAGCAACTGGGCTCAAATGATCCTTTGCATCAGTTGTATTGCTTGTGTTGTTTGACAAAAAAAAAACAAAAAGGAAAAAATCATTGCAGTTTCACCCTCTTACCCAGTCAAATACAACCTCTCGTGAAATATTTACAGACACTGAGGGGAAATATTGTTGTCTCTAAAGTGTTTGTAGCATATGGGGTGGTATCCAAAAGTTTTGACACTTGCTCTGTTTATAAGAAACTACTTTATTTATCTACGTTTACACACTGTCATCTTCAAAATAGTTCCCTTGAACAACAATACACTGCTCCCACCATTCCACTTCTGGAATATGTCCTGGGAGTGTTCTTTTCGAAATTTGTAAAGCACCTTCTGCGATTCGCGCTGGATCTCTGCAGTGGTGGCGAAACGCCGAGCTTTAAGCTGAATCTTCGCTTCAGGAAGAGGGCGAATTCCGCAGGAGCCAAATCTGGCCAGTAGGGTGGGTGCATAAGTGAGATCATGTGGATTCTTCGACGATCATCATGCACAATGTGGCGAATAGTTTGGACATATTCAGGGGTTGAGCTGGTTGAAGATATTCCTGATCTCTTGTTGAGTGCTCTTGAAAAGCGCGTGGCACTCAGAACACCTCGAACGACTCATTGCAGCATCGCTGTATGTCATGTCAAACTTTCTAGTGGTAGATTTGCCCAGTTTCACAAAGACCTTCACATTTGCCCTTTGTTCTAACTTGCTGTCCATGATGAAATCGCAGACGTGGTAATGCAGAGTAGCACCAGTTAACACCATTAGTCTAGAAACATTTTGATACCACCTCTTATATAGTAAGTTTGTGCTGATTACTGTGTTTTGCTAATGCTGATCAGTCTGCAAATTTTTGCATACAAACATGGTAATGGACAGACACACACATACATACACACACACACACACACACAAACACACACAGCTAACCTTTCTGTCATTTTTGATGGCGCTGTTCTCATAGGAATGTCCTAAAGAGCAACAACAAGACAACATCTCATTAACATCATTTACAAAAATCAGAAACAATCTATACGCTGATACTCTGTGCATTCTTATGTGCATGTGTGGTTTCTCACCTTGAAGCGATTCTTGCTGGTCACCATAGTGTCAGCGATAAAGCCCTCTCTGCTCTGGAGATGGGAGAAGGGTTTCACAGCCCCCCACGACTCCAGGTAGCGCGTCATCCTAACAGAGGCTCGCATCTTCAAACCGTCATTTACACGCTGCTTAGGAATGCTACGACTGCTCTGGGACAGGTCCTTAGACTACATAAGCATACAAAAGGAGTAAATAATATCATAAAAACATTATTCATCTTTTATCACCTTTTTAAACGTGAAGTTTAAAAAGGATTTCCAAAACATTCCACCATGTCATTAATGACATAATTTGTTTGCATATATATGTATTTTAAAATAATGTTTATAACTGCTACTTAAATGTAAAATGTCTGAAACCTATTAATAGTAATATTTAGTATAGTAGTAAACTGTATCGTATAGTAGAATGTTATATGCTGTTCATATACTACACTAACCAGGCAAAGCTTTATGGCCACCAATCAGGCATAACATTATGACCACCTGCCTAATACTGTTTGTCTCGATTTTGCTGCCAAAACAGTTCTGACTCATTAAACATTAACAGCAGTAACTTCTTCAGAGATTTGCGCTACAGTCTGTTGGATCGGACCACGCGGACCAGCCTTCGCTCCCCATGTGCATCAATGAGCCTCAACCGCCCGTGACCCTGTCACTGGTACAACACTGTTCCTTTCTTGGACTACTTTTGATAGATACTGACCACTGCAGACCAGGAACATCCTAGATGAAGAGCTGCAGTTTTGAAGATGCTCTGACCCAGTCATCTAGCCATCACAATCTGTCCCTCATCAAACTCCCTCAAATCCTTACGCTTGCTTGTTTTCCTGCTTCTATTCACTTCACCGTTTATAATGTTATAATGTCATAATGTTATGCCTGCTATATATTTACACTATACAATATTATACAGTGATAATTATATGTTTGAAATCAGGTTATACTCTAAGTGACATCAGTGCTTAGGAAATTGAGCACTTTGTGCAGTATACTGAAGTTTATTCTGCTAATATATTGATAAAAAGAAAGACTTAAAAATATCTTTAACATCTGAATAAAGTTTTTGAAAGTAAATGAAATGGAAATGTACTCTTTAGGTACGGACCCGGGGGTCTATAACCAGGTAAGTCTTGATGTTGAGCTCCTTCAGGTAAGCGTCTCTGAGATGGCCGTTTCCTTCCTCCACCTCGTATGCTTTATTCAGATGCTTTAATGTAGCCTCGGTGATGTGTACCCGGCTAAACACACACATTATGCTTAAATAAATGTTTAAATATTTTATATAGGTATTATCTCAAGGCTCAAGAATGCCTTGCCAAATCTTGAACTTTAGTAAAATAAAATGTTCTATTGCTGACTATATGCTGTTTTGCAGCATACCCAGGCAGCCCTCCAGACTCCATGTGATTGGCCAAGGTGACATCATGTGACCAGACGTCAAATTGCCACTTGCGCAGACCGATGACCCCACAGAGTACGTTTCCAGAGTGCACGCCTACGCGCATGTTAATGTCCACTCCTGTGCGTCTCGAACCAGCCTGCAAAAGATAATTTGGAAATTTAATGAGTCATTTATTTTACTCAGCATGTATTTTTTTATTCGTTTTATTTAATTTTTTTTTGTGTGTACACTTACTTAATAGCCTCACACATGTCCAAACCCATTTTGACACAATTCTTGGCGTGTTTTGGTAAAGAGACAGGTAGTCCGGACACACAGTAATAACAATCACCCAGGATCTTTATCCTCATACACTCATTCTCCTACACACACAATAAATATATATCACAGTTCTTAAGTTTTGCAAATACAATTCACCTTGACATACAGGACTAATTATACACCAATCAGATTTACCATTATGACATTATAACATTATGAGAGGTAAAGCTGTTAGTGGGTGGAATATTATTCGGCAGCAAGTGAAATATTTTTCCTCAAGGTTGATGTGTTAAAAGCAGGAAAAATGGGCAAGCGTAAGGATTGGAGCGAGTTTCACAAGGGCCAAATTGTGATGGTTAGACGACTGGGTCAGAGCATCTCCAAAACTGCAGTTCTTGTGGGATTTCTGGTCTGCAGTGGTCAGTATCTATCAAAAGTGGTCCAAGGAAGGAACATTGGTGAACCAGCGACAGGGTCATGGGTGGCAGAGGCTCATTGATGCACGTGGGGAGTGAAGGCTGACCCGTGCCGTCTGATCCAACAGACGAGCTCCTGTAGCTTAAACTGCTGAAGAAGTTAATGCTGTTAAAGCTCTATAGGTCATAACTGTTTTGGCAGCAAAAGGGGGACCAACACAATATTAGGCAGGTGGTCATAATGTTATACCTGATCAGTGTATAATAATGAATAAAACAGTAAACTAGTATTGTAGATTATTGAAATCACTCACTTTGGCAATCTGGTCAAATTTTCCAAAGAGCTCATTCAGCATGATCACCAACTCTTTGGGAGAACAGTCACTGGCTAAACGAGTGAAACCAACAATGTCTGCATAAAGGATGCTGAAAGAGAAAAGGAGAATAAGGGATCCTGAATGCTAGAATATCAAAAACGTGAGAAGTGAACGGTAATAATAAACGTTTACACATTGAGTTTGAGACTTCAGAAACTGAACGGCAAGATTTTATTTTGTTGTTATAGCCCAAAGTCTTCACATGTCTATTTTTTAGGATAAAACCCCTGAAAGATTCTGCATATCTGAAAGCCCTGATAGATCTGAGGCCTGTGTATGAGTGTCTGTTCTGTTGCTGTATTCAGGTTTGACTCTTGGCTTGTGCATACTTTGCGTTAAATCCAGAAGCAGGTGGTATAAAAAGAAAAATACACTGCATTAAAAAAAAAAAAACAAGCAGAATATTGTAGCTGGTGGCTCAGAGGGTAAAGGCCAGTTCCTTTCTGAAGGTGGTGCTAAAAATTATTCCTAATTCAAGTGATGTAAGCACTGTTCTGGATTTTATACATACAGTGCATCTGGAAATTATTTACAGCGCTTTACTTTTTCCACATTTTGTTATGTTATAGCCTTATTCCAAAACCAATCAAATTCATTATTTTCCTTACAAATTCTACAAACAATACTCCATAATAACAACATGAAAGAAAAAGCTTTGCAAATGTTGAGCTCAGGTGCATCCGGTTTCCACTGATCATCCTTGAGTTGTTTCTAAAACTTGATTGAAGTCCACCTGTGGTAAATTCAGTTGATTGGACATGATTTGGAAAGACACACACATGCCTATATAAGGTCCCACATTTAACAGTGCATGTCAGGACACAAACCATGAAGCCCAAGGAATTGTCTGTAGACCTTAGAGACTGTATTATATCGAGGCACATATGGTGGAAGGGTACAGAAAAATTTCATTGTAAGTACTTGTTGTAAGTATTCAAAACCTTTACTTAGGACTTAGTTAAAAGCAAGTTTAGTCAGGTTGGATGTAGACAGGCACTTTTAGGTCTATCCAGAGATGTTTAATAGGGTTTAATTTAGGGCTCCAGTTTGACCACTCTAAAACATTCACAGAGTTGTTTCTAAACCACTCCTGTGTTTTCTTAGCTGTGTGCTTGGGGTGGCTGTCATGTGGGAAGGTGAACCATCATCAGCCTAGACTGAGCACTGTGAAAGAGTTTTTATTTATTTTTTTATAAATATCTCTGTACTTTGCTCCATTTAGCTTTCCCTCAACCCCAACCAGTTGCCAAGTCCCTGCTGCAAAAAAAAATAACCCCACAGCATGATGCTGCCACCATCATGCTTCACTTTTGGGATGGTATTGTGCAGGTGAAAAGCGGTGCCTGATTTTCTCTGGATAGAATGTTTAGAATTGAGAACTACAGTTTATTCTTGGTTTTATCAGACCATAGAATCTTGTTCCACACTATCAGAGGACTTCAAGTGGGCTTCAATGGGTTTTGCACTGAGGAAAGACTTCAGTCATGCCACTCTGCCATAAAGCCCAAATCGGTGCAGTGCTGCAGTGATGGGTTTCCATCTGGAACTTTGTCCCATCTCTACACAGGATGTCTGGAGTTCAGTCAGAGTGACCCTCTTACTAATCTCTTGGGTCAGCTCTTGGAAGAGTCCTGGTTGTGCCACACTTCTTTTATTTAAAAATTATGGGGGCCACTGTGCTCTTGGGAATCTTCTGTGCAAAAGCAATTTTTTTGTAGCCTTACCCAGATCTATTCGTCGCAACAATCCTGTCTCTGAGCTCTCCAGGTAGTTCATTTGGCTTCATGGCTTGGTTTTTGCTCTGGTATGCATTGTCAGCTGTGAGACCTTCTATAGACAGGTGTGGGCCTTTCCAAATTATGTCCAATCAGTAAACTTTTCCACAGGTAGACTCCAGACAAGGTGTAGAAGTATCTCAGCAACGATCAAGAGAAATGGGAGGCATGTGAGCTAAATTTCAAGTGTCGCTGCAAAGGGTCTGAATACTTATATATGTGATATTTCATATAGACATTTCTAAAATTCTGTTTTAAGTTTGTCATTATGGGGTACCGAGTGTAGATTAATGAGAAAAAAACTACAAACGTTCAGATTGATTTATCAGGCTGCAACTTCATAAAATTGAAAAGAAAAAGAAAAAAAAAAGAAGAGGATCTGAATACTTTCCCAATGGACTGTAGTACTAAAGTGCAAAATATATAATATTCAAATAAGCTTTTTTCCCACTTTATAGCCAAAAGCTGTCAGACATAAACTTGGTGAAACATACCACACTTTTATATGGAAATGACACAATTGATAGTGGGTTTAAAATAAACAGATCACTTTTGTATACCTTAGAATGGTCACTGTTCAAAAGAGTGAAATCAAGAATGTCTTTATAAGCTTGTAGTAGAATGAAGAAAGAGAAATACATAATGAATAAGAAATGTTTTCAGGACAGCTAATAATAAAGAAAAAAAATTAAATAAGTTCTTATTAAACAGGGTTTGCTTATAGAAATGTATTTCTATAATGTATTTCCTATGGAAAACAGGCAGGATAGGTGATATCTCTCTCTCTCTCTCTCTCTCTCTCTCTCTCTCTCTCTCTCTCTCTTTCAGCTGAGTGTTCCATCCACACTGAGCTCCCTCATATATGCAGCAATGAACCTCAGCCACTTGAATAACTGATGATTAAGACAAAGAGAATGAATAGGTAAGAGGAATGAGTAGTTTCTTCCCACAGGTCACTTATGCCCCCTAACTAGGACAAGAACTGTGGACTTTGCTCCAGCGTTAATATAGTTAATATATCCACACAAGCCTGTATCCCTAAATATTTATTATAGATGTATTATAAATTGTACTACAGCCTGTATGTGTATAGAATACAGTGCGCATGTGGACTGTATTCTAAATATAGTACATACTGCTTTAATTCTTTATATTTTTATTTTTCTGTCTGTGAATAAGTTAACTGGTTAATGCAAATTATTATTTTTTTGTTTTTATCACAGACCATCAAAAAAAAAAGCTGCATGCTATACTCTGTGACAAATAAAGTTCTCTAAAACAATAGCTGTGACAGCTGAATCATTTCGGAGCTTGAACCCCCGACCTTCCATCAGTAACCCAGCACCTTAACCACTGAGCCACCACTCACCTCCAGGTTGCCATATATTCAGCAAATGAACGTTAGGTATATTTAAAACTATTCTCACTGAAAGCTTGAGTCTATTGCAGTTTAAAAGCGTTTGGCAAGAAGTGAGGTGGAAGTTAAAGCAATAAGGAGAAGTGGAATAATATCTTTGACAGGTTCTCGGATTAACACAGGAGCAAATTTGAGCCGATGCCAGACAACTCCTGTAACTGGGCCCAAGAGTCTCTAAAGTCTGTTAAAAAGCAATCCTTTTATATGATCCTTATGTAATCCTTCACTCCGACAGATGAAATTTGTCTGATTATGATCACAGAAATTTGGCTTGGACTGTGGTCAAAGGAAAACCTTTCCTCATGAGTCTTCCTTTAAAATTCTTTTTGAAACATCATTTTTTTAACCATCTCCATAATTCTAGCGCAGTCTGCTAATTCACTTTCAAGTTAACGCTTGATGACGTACACCCGTGACCTGCCACAGGTTGTGAGTCAGTGGGGAGAGAGAGAAAGACGAATTCAATATTTGGCTTCTATAAAATGATTCAAGGCTGTGTGATATGGCTCAAAATCATTTTTAAGTTGGCAGGATGAATGAGCAATGTTAAGAATCAAAATTAATATTGAAGGTCAGGATTGAAATGAAAAAAATAGGAGTGTATTGTGTGTGTATGACTGTCTGAAGGAAACCCTGAAATTCTTTCTGAAATTGAAATATTTTTTTTGGAACATAACTTAAAAATATAAGCAAAAATATGTGAACTGATTAAAAGCTATATAAAAAAAATCTAACAAAAATAAAATAAAATAACAAATTGTGTAAATACACTGGCGATCAAAATTAAAGAACAATTCTGAAATAATGTCATCTTCACTGCTCAACAGTTGAAGGAGTTTTTGTCCTGTCTATACCATGCTACCAGAACACCTTTTCCACAAAATAACTAAGGCATTTAAAAAAATAAACATTATTTTGCAGAAAACACACTGATCAAAATTAGAGAACACTTTCAGATACCTCCCAGTTATTGGTGTTAATCTGGTACCTGCTGCTAATTTTCTTGATTATCTGTCAACCCCTATTTAACTGGCAGCCTAACTTCCAGTTTCACTGACTCTGCAAGATGGTGGGCCGTTCTAAAGTGACTGAAAGTCTCCGGCAGCAGGTCGTCAAGATGAAGGCCAAAGGGATGACCCTATCAGCCCTAGCAAGACAAGTTGGTCGTTCCAAATCTGTGATTTCAAGAATATTGAATCTTTACAACATCACAAACTCATTCAAGTCCACCAAGAAGGCTGGTCGTCCACGGAAGACAAATACAAGAGAGGACAGGATATTGCGGAGGATCTCAATGGGCAATCGTTTTCACACTGCAGCTGGAATTGCTCACCAGTTTAGCGCTGAACAGGTTAAGGATCTGTCTCGTCATACAGTGTCTCGACGTTTAAGAGCATTTGGACTGAAAGCCCACTCTGCAGTGACCAAACCTCTAATTAGCAGAAAGAAAAGGCTAGATTAAGCTTTGCTGAGGAGCATGTTGTGTGGACTGGTCCAAAGTTCACTTTAGTGATGAAAGCAAGTTTAATTTATTTGGGTCCGATGGGAAACATTATGTTCGGCGACAAACTGGAGAAAGACTGAACCCAAAGTGTGTAAAGAAGTCAGTGAAAAGTGGAGGAGGAAGTGTCATGGTTTGGGGCATGTTTTCTGCAGCAGGAGTTGGGCCTCTTATACAGCTACATGGCAGAGAGAATGCAAATGTTTATCAGAACCTTCTTCACCAACATATGGTTTCTTCCATGCGTTCATCACCCAATCAGCCCGCAGTGTTCATGCAGGACAACGCTCCATGTCACACAGCAAAACGGGTAAAGCAGTTCCTTGAAACTGAAAACATTGAAATAATGACATGGCCTGCCCAGATTCCTGATCTCAACCCAATAGAGAACCTCTGGAAAATCCTTGGTGACAAAGTTATGGCCAAGAAACCGACTACAGTCACCGAACTGTGGAGGAGACTGGAAGAAGAGTGGACCAAAATCACACCAGAGCAGTGTGAGAGACTAGTGCTGTCCTGTGGCCGCAGATGTGCTGAAGTCATTCAGAGCACTTCCTACTAATTGCTGACTGTTGTAACCTTCAGAAAATTTTGTTGTAATCTTTTTCCATGCTACAGTCATTGTTGTTCTCTAATTTTGATCAGTGTGTTTTCTGCAAAATAATGTTTTTTTTTTAAATGCCTTAGTTAATTTGTGGAAAAGGTGTTCTGGTAGCATGGTATAGACAGGACAAAAACTCCTTCAACTGTTGAGCAGTGAAGATGACATTATTTCAGAATTGTTCAATTGTTTATGAATTGTTCTCTAATTTTGATCACCAGTGTATACCGTAATTTCCGGACTATAAAGCACACCCACTGAATTTTATATATAAGCCGCACCCACTGAATTTTAAAATATTTTTATTTTGAACATGAATAAGCCGCACCTGTGTATAAGCCGTTCATTGGTTTCTACATTGAAACTAATGAACTTTACACAGGCTTTAACAAAAGACAATGTCTGTTACACGGTGTAACGGGTGAAATATGTTGTGGCTCCTTTAAGAGCAGAGCGGCATTTTGGGAATAGCCTGCCGCCGCATTTTTACGGTATTACTGCATGTGTGCAAGACCAAAAATATGTCCTTATTATTTTCTGATGCTCATTTCTAAGTTTCTTTGACTAACCCGTAACGCTGTTGCCAAGAAAAATAAAAAAGCGCGAGTTTTGGAAATCTGTCTGTACTTATATGATTTCTGTTGCAACTGGAGTTAGCGAGCTCTCCCTTGACCCAGACTCAACGCCTTACAATGGCTTGTATCTAAACAGTAGCCTACCAAGAAAGTCTTTGTTCACTGTCTTCCTCCTTCCTTTCACAACTATTTATCTCGGGAGTTTATCTTTTAGCATCGTCGTGCGTTTAAAAAAAAAACCTTTTTTCTCCCGATGCCGTGCAGCTCAGAACACAGGTGAGGTCCGTTTTTTCGTTTCCATTCGGAAATTTTATTGGTCTAATGTTATGGGGCTCAGTTTTTTGGCTTGAAGTTTGTGAAACTGGGAAAAACCCAGGAAAAATTCATAAATAAGCCGTTTCTTTGTTTAAGCCGCGGGGTTCAAAACGTGGGAGAAAAGTATCGGCTTATAGTCCGAAAAATACGGTATATATAATTTGTTTATTAATATTAATTATTATTTTATTAAAACAAAAATAAAATAACACATATATATATATTATTATATCCTCCTCCGTTTTTTATTTTTTTTTTACTCCGAACAAATTTCACTTTAAGGACACGTTTGTTATATATGGTTTATATATATATATACATAAATTATATATATATATATATATATATATATATATATATATATATATATATATATATATATAAAACCATATATAAAAAACCACATGTAAAAAAAAAATTCAAAACGGAGGAGGATATATAATGTGTGTTTGTCATCACTTCATAAATGAGCAGCTCTTAACCAGATCACTCTCGCAGGTCAGTGAGTTTAAATATTTCATTTAGCCCTATACAAATCCAGCATTGCACATGCACAGGTGCAGTGTAATTATATGTGCGTGTGTGACAGTGTGAGCTTCAGAGATACTGTATATTAAAACTCTGCTGAAGGATCACTTTTCATGTAATAGATTATAAACCATTTCTAACTATAAAAATGCAGCAAAAAAAGGCTAAAATGGTATAAACATGTGAACACGCGAGATAAATACACACCAAAGTGGCAGAATTTGAAGTACAACTTACTTATTAGTGATAAGCAATGGAGGATATTAAGAAAGTTTTTTACTTTGTTTATCTTTAAACATTCAAATGTGAATATGTGCTAATATGTGCTATTCCTTGTCATTATAAGTAAATATATAAATCGTGTTAAATGATAACCCGTAGTGAGGCCACAACTGCAACCTGATGCTTCTAGCTGCAAAACAATGACATTTTCACTGTGTGCTTGTAACAATAAAAAACTAGCTCCTACAAGTCGAGGAGAACATTAGTTATTAGATGAGGCATTTTTCCATCACTGAAGACCAGTAATTACACTATACAATTTTTAATTGGAAGCAGTAGAATTCCCTTTGGTGGTCCGAACATCTGAGTCACTAACACCACTTTATAAAGCATTTAATTAGCACTTTATTTTGTCTATTATAATTTTTTTTATCCTTGTCTTCACTTTAAAATTTATATTGGACTAGACTCCCCATTGACTGATGGTACTCTTAGTTACTGACCTAGTAAATTAGCATGAGTATGTATGATGAATGAATGTGGGTGTATGGATACTGGATGGGTGTGTGTATTAATGGATGGATTGGTGGATGGATGGATGAATGCATGGTGGATGGATGAGGAATGGGTGGATGAATAAATGTGTGTTTGATTGGATATGTGTAGATTAATAGAGGCAGGGGTGGGTGGATGGATAGATGGGTGGGTAAATGTGTTAGTGTTCAAGAGGAGGGATGGATGGATGGATGGATGGATGGAAGGATGGATGGATGGGTAAATGTGAGTGTTTAAGTGGATGGATAGATGGATGGATGGATGGATGGATGGATGGATGGATGGATGGATGGATGGATGGATGGATGGATGGATGGGTAAATGTGTGAGT